>NC_052504.1:59832994-59866665 GCF_014356525.2 Nilaparvata lugens | reverse complement strand
TTAATATATAAAACGGATCATACTCGGAATATAACACATTTTTTAACATAAAATCTTGTCCCACGACTCAATTGATCAACAAAGATAAAAATATCAAACGCATGTTAAAACATGTAGAATTCCAACAGCAAAAAACCAAATGATTCGATATACATTCTTGCAGTCTATCCCACCGCTCAGCCACCAGTCTTGTAACCGAACCAGAATGGGGGTAGAATTAAGAGATCCCTAAATTCCAAAGGGCGAGTCATGGGACTTTATTAAACAACAAACTTCAGCATTCTATTAAACTTGTAAAATTCTATTGAATAAATTGAACTGATTTAAATTTGAACAATAACAAAAATAATCTATATCGGTTCATTGCACATTCTAAAAATTCAAGATGACTGCATGTAAGATTTTGCTAACTGCTTATTTGGATTGTAACTGTTCACGAAGGTAGAATTTCGAAAAACGTGGACTTTACTCATTTCTCAATTACAAATTTATGATACTAGGGACTCGGTCATTGAAGGGTTTTTAGCATGAGCTAGAAAAAATAATGGCACTAACAATCGATCAATTTATAAATTCATTAGTATTTAGAAATTTTCACTACACTGATTACTCCTGGATAACTTACTAATTTAAACAAACATTGACATATTCACTTCAAATAATTAATAGACTACTTCAACTTAACTCACGGCAAAAAATAATACATATTAAAAAACTTAAACAGCAAACAAATTCAAAACACACGTTAATTTTGAGCCCTCGAGGCCCGAGGCTACATCTGGATTTTTAATGTGAATTCGGCCGCGGCTTGATTGGAACTGATCTATTCCACGCGAATTATGTTCCCCTTCCACCAACGAGACAACGGTCCACGTGGAGACGAGCATAATTCCGTGGGAAAGGAAAATAATGCAAGTTTGAAATATTCCCAAATACATGTGTATTTTCCATCGCTAACAGAAATACAGTTCTATGAGAATACCTCAACCCTGCATAAAATTGGAGTCTTCCCGGACGCAAGTTGGCAAAATCTTAATGTGAGAATAGTTATTCGTGCAACTAGTGCGCAAAGTGACAGTTTGCTGCACCGAAAGAAACGTTTACGCCCGAGCCGTAGGCGAGGGCGGAATGGCTTCTTGAGTGCAGCAGAGGAACTTTGCTCACCTATTTCACATTAAACTTTTCCTACAGTTACCATTGAATATGAGATGTGGTTGATTATAATTATGATTATGGCTAAAATGATGGCTGAAATCCATCAAAAATGTTTGTGTGTGTGATGCTGTTATTAATAACAACCTTAATTCATTTAAAAATTAATAATCCAATTGAAGTTGAAAATTCTCAGCCAAAGTTCTCATTTTTATTCATTCAAGAATCAGAAAAAAAACAGAACAATGAATTCGCATTCAAAATACACGCCAACAGCTGATTGGCTGAACCGAGCTGCAAGATGGCTGAACACAACAAGATGGCTGAACCGACAAGCGCGCGACCTAGTGGGAAGAATCATACCTAAGTTTGTTTCATCCAGCTAAAAATTACAGAAACAGGATTCATAAATTTAGACTTACCGAGAAAAATGCTAAAGTAAACTGAAAAATATTCATAAAAATAACATAGACAACAGAGAATATTTATTGTAGTATTCTTATGTTTTTTTATTTATATGGATATCGAACGATAATCATTTAACCTCAAAATTCGAATTTTAAAATGTATATTTGCTACTTTTCTCATTGCTTGCAGTTGAAATAATAATTATCAATAGAAAAGAACTATTATTTATTATCAAATGATGAGAATTCATAAACGATGATTATTTAATTATGATTTAGATGAACATTATTCTTGTTTTGGATTTCTAGATTGGGATTTTATCATGTAGGGTAGCCATTGAAATGATTCTTATCTAAATCTAACCACAGTCATTGTTACCAACTTAATTTTTGTTTCCGTGCACTAATCCTCCATATAACCCACCAACTATTTTGTGTTGCCATCTTGCAAATCTGGAGTGCAGAAAATTTTTTTTCGCCCCACTTGGATGTAATGAGTTGGTTTTCGTGCGTCATATGGAGGCCGAAAATGATTGTTTTCTGACCAGGCCGGTAAAAGTTTTACGGCCCTAGGGCTGTAAAATAACCTTGAAGTCAGCTGATTCTGATTTGATGTGAACGTGTTTACAAAATGGTTTAAGAAACGGAATCAGTTTATGCTTCTAGAATTGAATAAGTGTTCTGCAATAAGATACTATCATTTTATTTGGATGAATAAAATACAGATAAGATATATATTATAAACTATTCAAATTCGATTTTCAGAGTAGGATAGAACTTCCAACCTAAACTTCCGAAGTCAATGACAACAAGCATTGTTGACGTTGACATTCAGATTGGCCAAATTTCAAGTATGCTAAAACAGCTGATCAAAAAACTTAATTATTTGTGTTTATTATTCAAGAATCAAATCAAATCATTTATAATAATATCATCCTATTGTCATTTGGAAGAATAAAAAGTATAAACTCAACCTCTTATAACATAATCTTTTATAACTCAACATAATTGAACATAATCTTTTAGGTTATTTAGACAAATCAGAATAAAAAATAAAAATACTTGGACAATTTCCTAATATTCAGATTACCTCAGATTTGCTAGAGCTATGACCTTCCTGTTTTGATTTCGAAAGTGCCTAATAAACAATTATTCTCATATTTATATTGTTTATTTTTCTGTGTGGCGAAAAATAACGTTCTCACTATGGGCAAAAATGTTTTTCAGGCTCTCAATCTTTTCTAGTCCTCGGCCTAAGGCCTCGGACTTGAAAACCGATTTTGAGCCGGAAAAGTCTCATTTTCGGCCCTAGGTGCGAATTATACTTTTCCCGCACTAGAGCGGAAAAGTGATTCTTTGCGTTCTGTAATCAGTGCAGGAATGGCCACTTTTCAAGGTAACTGTAGGAAAAATTATTTTTTAACAGAAAAAAAATTTCTCATGATAAAAATTTAAACACGAAATTCAGCTACAAGATCACTGAAGTCTCATTGTTGAAGTCCTAATTCTACACTTTTCGAGTGAACCCATACTAAGTTCATCTCTATGAAAACACAAACCCAAATTTATTTCAATATCATCACCATCACAGTAGTTAGATTTAGTTATTACGATTAATTATTAAATTCCAACTGTAAGTTTTATTTATGATTATTTGTTTGCAGAAGATGTAACGTTATTGTATGATTCGATTTTTTTACCTTGTTATCATGGATGATGAAATCAATTTTATTTGATTTGATTTGAATCACAACAATATTCTACAAATGGCGGTGGTGAAAAGAATTGGCTACTTTGCCGTTCCATCCTTTCCAGTTTCCACTGACTTTTAAACAAGAATCTCACTATAGGAATGTATTCTACATACCAGGCAACAATCATCGCACAATCAAACATTGAAAATACAGTGAAAATAATGAACTAACCTGCAGAAATCAGAAAAGTGAACTGGTGATTGATTATTAAGATGTGAAGTAATCCATGTCTACAGATTGCAGACAACGCGTCTCAAAGCAGTAAGATTCCTCTGCACGGTCAGCCTGTTTCCAACACTTCGATAAACTGCAAATAACACACCTGTCTTAACATACAAATAATGAATACATCAAAAGAATGCAGAAGTAGTTAAAATAAATGGTTGTGACGATTCAATACAAAAAAGAAGTACACACAGTTGAAACAGTTACACAGGGAATACAAATTAAACCACTGCTTTAGTAGAATCAAATTAATTCGCAAGTAATTAACAATCACATAAAACGTAAGAAGCAAATAAAGGATTTACTCCAAATTTGTAGCTAAGTACAAGGATGTCCACGAGATAGATATTTTTTATAAACCCAACGTTCAGTAATTATTTTTTCAATGCTGAATTGTTGTTGAGTGATATGCCCTGAAAGTGCAAAAAGTTGAATGAAAAACTCTCTTTTCGAAGATTTTACACTTTAAATAGTGAATATCTCGAAGATTAACCGAGGTATCCCAAAACACTACTGCACAAAACTTGTAGGAAATCTATCTAGCCTCGCCCTCCGTGGGTTGGGGGAGCTTTGAGTCGATCATCGTACTCAAGAATGTGTTGAAAACCAGAATTCACCCACAGTATCCATGCTTGTCTTAGGAGGCGACTAGAATGGAACTCAACTTCAGAAGTTGTCTTGCCTTCAAACCTACGGATCTGCCCCATCAGGGCAGTTTCGGAGGGGCAAAAAGAAAAACCCAAGAGACCAGAGATGGGTGGAACTCCAGGCACAAATGTAGGTCAAGAGGCTAAGTCGAGGGTGGCCAGGTGCCCTAGAGGCAATTTGGCGACCCCTCCTTCAGCGGAAGGACCTATAAAGAAGCCAGGTGTGAAACTCACGTAGGTCACGATTTTGTGGGTGGAGAGACCAAAACTCACCCCTGCTTAGAGAAGGGCGGCCATTCAGGCGAAACTTCTTGGGATAGGTGAGGCTTCTGACCCTGCAGAGTTTCAGTGGGGCAAAAAGAAAAACCCAAGAGATCAGAGATGGGTAAAAATCCAGGCACAAATGTGGGTCAAGAGGCTGAGTCGAGGGTGGCCAGGCGCCCTAGAGGCAGTTTGGCATCCCCTCTCTCAGCGGAAGGACCTACATAAAGACCAGAAGTGGAACTCACGTATGTCACGAGTTTTGGGTGGAGTGACCAAACCTAACCACTGCTCAAAGAAGGACGGCCATTTAGACAAAACTTCTCGGGAGAGGTGAGGCTTTGCAAAGAGGTGGGGCAAAAAGAAAAACCCAAGAGACCAGAGATGGGTGAAAATCCAGGCACAAATGTGGGTCAAGATGCTGAGTCGAGGGTGGCCGGGTGCCGGGCGCCCTAGAGGCAGTTTGGCGTCTTCTCTCTCAGCGGAAGTACCTACAAAAAGACCAGGAGTGGAACTCACCTAGGTCACGAGTTTTGGGCGGAGTGACCAAACCTCACCACTGTTCAAAGAAGGACGACCATTTAGGCTACACTTCTTGGGAGAGGTGAGGCTTCTGACCCTGCGAAGTTTCGGAGGGGCAAAAAGAGAAATTCCAAGAGACCAGAGTTGGGTGAAACTCCATGCACAAATGTGGGTCAAGAAGCTGAGTCAAGGGTGGCCGAGCGCCCTAGAGGCAACTTGCCACCCCTTCCTCAGCGGTAGGACCTTCAAAGTGGGCCAGGAGTGGAGCTCACGTAGGTCACGAGGACTAATCAGTCTGAAGAGACTGTCAAGCATATCACGCTGGATTGCAACAAGCAACCGGGTGATGAATGGGATGTTAGTATAGGGAAAACTCCTGGTTCTTGTAAAGAACACAGGTATTGGTTTGCCTAACATACTACTTGGGAACACAATAAGCTTCGGTTGACGTGTGGGGCTCTTTGAACCTTTGGATCCTTCAAACCGTCCCTTCAACAAAGAACAACAATCTAGCTTCAATTTTGATCATTTAGTCATATCGCTGAAAGGCAATGTTGCCAAGATACATGCGTGTAGCCATAAATGAGAAAACGCAACTTTTAATCCACCCTCATCCCTCAAGCACAAGGGCTAATGATAAAAAAAGCTGCGGAACAAAGCTGCGAATGCGAAGTCAAATATTGTGTTCCAAACATTCCCTTCAAATTTCCATGTCAATTATTGATCTATTGTTGTCAAACTGAAGATTTTACACTCAAACTATAACTACTTCAAAAATCGTAGAGAGATGCGTAAAATGATTAAATGATACATCAAATTGAAGAAAATATAAAATGCTCTATGAGCTCATGATTAGCAAGGATTCGTCTAATATATCATTGAAAAGTTATAAGGCCAAAACGATGAAAAAATCGGAGCCAGAAGGGGTTTACTTCAAAATATGACACCGTCGAGAGCTCATATCTAGAAAACTATTAGATTTATTTAAAAAGGCATATTTAAAGATTGAAAAGATATTCAATAGGCATAGCCGAAGACGTCAGCCAGAGCTGATAGATAAATTCCCATTCACTTCCTAATCTAATCTTATTGCAGTAATCCCAACTAGTAATAATTCTCCTTAACAGATTATAATAGAATCTGCGATAAACAAAAGTGACAAACGAAATCATAAATAAACTAGCCTTCTAAATTCTCTATTTTGATATGGTATTCCACTATCGCTGCTAATCTGTCTTTCCAACTAAAATAATAGGCACAACTATAATCATCATAATTTGATTCATTTAACAAACTGAACGGACGCATCATGATAAGATTCTAAACAAAGTTTGTCGGATCATCTGCCAAGCTAGCAACAAAAGAAACAGAATGATCATTATTGGAGCTTCCAAATAATATTAATAATAGAATTCCTCTACGAGAAAATTCCTATATCTCAATAATGCTTCTTTTACATAACCAGCTAGGTATTTCCAGTTTTTTCCATTTAAATAATCAAGCATCGTCTCTTCAATCATCATCGGGCTCCCAAACCATTTGACTCGGAATTCAGATATGACTTTACATTTCCCAATAAAATGATAAGTGTCTTCATTTTCCCTTTCATTGCACAGAGAGCACACATAGCTATTCCCCCCCTGTCTACCCTGCAATTTAGTGGCAGAAGTTATCATCTTGCTTTGAAAATTGCACCCATGAAGCTTCTCTTATTCATATCATTGATATAATTTCGCTTAACTTGATCACCTATTTTCAAACAGCAGTACAAGCGGTGAAATTGAGAGATCGCGGCCCTCGTCCACCACTCTATCTGAATCTTACGCCGCAATTTATTTACATCTTCATTGCATTTCACACCCCACAAATTCTGTCTAAAAATCGGATCCATCCACTCTTCCTCACATTGATGGAATAAATTGTTCCACTCTTTTGTGCCATTATGATAGAAGTCTTTCTAGGAAATCTCGAATCAGATATAGCAATTAATTGTTTTCATTATACAGAGTGTTTACGAACTCACTACCAATACTCTAGGGCATTGTTCCTGGGTAACAAACATATCTAAGTATCATATTTAAATTGTCCGGAAGTCTTCAGTTACTCACACAGCGGCCATTTTGCTTTTTTCACTTATTTTTTCCTAAATAATGGTTGAACATACGAAATTGAAACTGTGCACAATCATTTACAACAACTAGTCAAAGCTACAAAAAATTATAATTTTTCAAATTCATATAACAAAATGGCGGCCATTTATAATTTCGTTTCTCAAATAACTCAGAAACGGATGGTAAAACAAAAGCTTTACAAGATTGAATTTTTTTAGTGAATTTGATTACCTAACGATTGGTTCCTGATTTTCTAGGATTGGACCAATATTAACTGAGATAACTTATTGTAACTTTAGTGGTTGGTGACTCACCTTTAGAGGGTTACGTAACGTTATTTTATTGTTTGAAATGACCTGAAATCGCTCACTATTAACATGCAATGCAAATAAAGATTATGCATCGTTGAGGCGACTTTATTAGCATGCCTTGGTTTGCACTACAACAAACTTTCAGTGGTCACTAAGGCTGCCAAATTTCAGTTAATATTGGTTCAATCCTAGAAAGTCAGGTACCAATCGATAGGTAAACAAATTAACCGACAGTTATTCTTGTAATTTTTTGTAAAATCAACGGTTTCTGAGTTATTTGAGAAACAAAATTTTAAATGGCCGCCATTTTGTTTTATGAATTTGAAAAATTATCATAACTTTTTTGTAGCTTTGTCTAGTTGTTGTAAATGATTGTGCACAGTTCAATTTCGTATGTTCAACCATTATTTAAAAAAAATAATAAGTGAAAAAAGCAAAATGACCACCTGGCCTGCATGTACGTTATTGTGGCTCAACTTACTGCCTCAAAAACTTTCCATTTTGTTCTAATTGGCACTTTATCGGTACTAATAAACTTTCGCTACATACTATTCAATATCGGGGACCATTCAAATTATAATAACATTCATTGTTCTAGTAACATTCAAATGTTCTATCTAATCACAGTAAATTGAGATTAATTCCCAGAGGAATGCAAACATTTCCCTCACAAAGGCCCAGTTGCCCAAAAGCCGGTTGAATTTTAATCCTGATTAACTTCACGTGAACTAAATAGAAGAAGATCATTTCAAAAAGATGGATCTACTGGAATTAATCAGGATTGAAAATAACCCGGCATTTTTGCAACCGGCACTAAGTACCTGATTGAATTATTACAAAAGTTCAACAGCTGAGTCATAATTTTGACACAGTCCCACACACATAAACTCGCTCACTCACTTCCATCATCAACAGACGACGAAATAATATTATTATCAGCTGTTTTTCCAAGGATGAATAATAATTATCCTTTTAATGTCCTTCAGCGGGGTTTCCCAGGGATGAGACCTAGTGCAATCGAATCTTTATAATATACACCAACTATCTTCTGAATTTCGTGAGAATCTTTGGAGCCGTTTTCAAGATCCGGTGAAATACAAACATATAAACATCTAAACAAAAGTTGCTCGTTTAATAGTATAGGATTCCATATCTAGCTGTGGTAGTCTTACAAGAAAAATGTGGTGTAGCGCACTCACACATCTTCCTTGCCGTTATGAAAATTGATCACCTGACGCTAGTGTTCACGCGCATCTCAAGTCTACTATTCAAAGATCTGAGCCAGCTGGTGACAGGACAATAACGCTGGAGACATACGAGATCTGCTATCTCTTCATAGTGAATGATTTGATATAAACAACAGTTGCCAACAGTTTACAATTGAATAATCACATTTTCTCGAATTTCGAGCTTATTTTCAATTTTAGGTAAAAATGTTACTGAACATTGTAGAGATTTTCATGCTCAATCTTTTCCACTAGGAATTTTTTGTTCAAATTGTATCTGAAGCCTGATAATTGGGAATCTCAATTCAAACTTTGCATAGATGGGACGGAGCTTCTGAAATTTTCACAGATATGGGACTTGTGGAAGTTGATAGAGCTTCTCAATGACTATAATTATTATGTATAAATTTGATCAAAATCGTTGGAGACGTTTTCGAGAAAATCGCGAAAACCCCTGTTTTTGACAACACTTTCGCCATTTTAGCCGCCATCTTGAATTGCATTTGATCGAAATTGTTCGTGTCGGATCCTTATATTGTAAGGACCTTAAGTTCAAAATTTCAAGTTATCACGTTAATTGGGAGATGAGATATCGTGTACACAGACACACATACACTCATACACTTACACATACATACCAATACCCAAAACCACTTTTTTTACTCAGGGAACCATGAAACGTATAGAAATTTAGAAATTGGGGAACCTTATTTTTTTCGGAAAGCAATACTTTCCTTACCTATGGTAATAGGGCAAGGGAAGTAAAAATGGGTGGTTAAAGATAAGGAAGAAGTAAAATTAAGCCGCAGATACTTATATTCATTCACTACATCAATATATCCCCCGCAGTAATTCCTCCTCTCATCGCCACGCAATTTTCCTCCCTTCCTGAAAACATCAATTTTTGACTTTTCCCTGTTCAAGATGAAGTTCCATCGATCACAGTATACTCTCAACCTGTTGATCATCCCCTGCAGTCCGTTAATGTTATCAGAGAAAATAATCAAGTCGTCCGCATACAAGAGACAGTTGATTCTGGAATTTTTCCATTCTTCCATTAACCCTCCTTCTATGAATTCACATATCTCGTGTGTAAAGATGGAGAACATAATAGGTGAGACCAAGCATCCCTGTTTTAAGCCGCAGACAAACTTCACATACTCTGTAATACCCTTCTCACATCATATGGCCGAAGAAGAGTCTCTCTGGATTATCTGAAATTTGGCAGCACTGTATACTCTCATCATACGAAAAAAATTATTTGACACTCCTAATTCAATCAGCTTGAAAAAAGAGCTTTTCTATAATCAAAATCATAAGCGGCCTTGAAATTTCTGACAAAAACAGTAAACTTTCTTACGCTGCACGCTAGTAAAATATTTTATCAGATTGTATAACACGTAAATGCTATCTATAGACGAGTAGACAACTCTAAAACCTGCCTGATTCTCTGCAATAATTCTTCGGCTCCCTACCCATCCTACCAATCTCTTAAATAGGATGCCTACAAACACTTTGTAGATAGAATTAGTAAACGATATGGCTCTATAATTATTTGAATCGTTATTGTCTCGGAAAGAATCCGGCGCCTCACAGTGATCATAAACTTTGTTGATGAAGGAACACAACGCTTTTTCAATGGGGCTCTCCATTTCAAGAATTTTCAATGAGCAACTAATTGTGCAGTGCACACAGTTGTTAAGTGGACTTTTGATATGTTTACCCCCTAACTATCCTTATAAAAAGAGCTGCGGGTTCAAAAATTGTCTTCCAAACCTCCAAACGTTTCCTTCTATAATCTTTTATTGACTGGACTATATAAGCTATAATCAACATCCTATCGATAGTCAATAAACTTGGCAGAAATGGAAGAAATAATAGTAATAAAATATATTATCATAAATAAGTTAGGTACCTATAGCTTATGTTATACGCTAGGCCTGCAATATTATTAGTTCACTCTGAATAAAACAAGTTGAGACTTGGGAAAAGTAGGTACCGTATCTTGAGAGTTGACTATTTGTCGAATTATTGAGACCTCTTCTTGCAAGGCTGGAGGATATGATATGACTGAATTTAATATCAGTCAATAATTGAATTCATTGAGATAACCTCTAACTGACTGTGATGTCGAATTAAATATAAATACGCCTATCTACTAGTCATATGAATTCGGATAAAAAGATAGAAATTTGGCAACTCTTTAATATCTCTCTCTCTTGCCGTCTCAACTTGTCTCATTCAGAGTACAAGTAGGCTATAGGCTTAAAAAAGCAGCCACTTTGCAAGCCGGCAGCATAACCAGTATCAGTAACAGGGTTATCAAAATCAAGGTCAAACCAAAGCGGGGTCAAAGCACTAGTAGAACATCCGAACCAATAAAATCTGGTGATAGTTATAATTCAACTAGATTTGAATCGTCTATTTTTACTTTCCTTGCCATAGGTAAGGAAAGTATTGCTTGAACAATAAAGGTACCACAGTTCCTAAATATTTCTATACGTTTCATGGTCCCCTGAGTCCAAAAAAGTGGTTTTTGGGTATTGGTCTATATATATATATATAATATATATATATATATATATATAATATATATATATATATATAGGTGTGTGTGTGTGTGGTGTGTGTGTGTGTGTGGTGTGTGTGTGTGTGTGTGTTGTGTGTGTGTGTGTGTGTGTGTGTGTGTGTGTGTGTGTGTGTGTGTGTGTGTATGAGTGTATATGACATATTGTGTATGACATACAAACACATTGTGTCTGTGTACACGATATCTCATCTCCCAATTAACGTAATAGCTTGAAATTTGGAACTTAAGGTCCTTACAATATAAGGATCGGACACGAAAAATTTCGATCAAATGCAATTCAAGATGGCGGCTAAAATGGCGAAAATGTTGTCAAAAACAGGGGTTTTCGCGAATTTCTCGAAAACGTCTCCAACGATTTTGATCAAATTTATACCTACAATAGCCATTGAGAAGCTCTATCAACTGCCACAAATCCCATATCTGTAAAAATTCCAGGAGCTCCGCCCCATCTATGCAAAGTTGGATTTTAGATTCCCAATTATCGGGCTTCAGATACAATTTAAACAAATAATTTCAGATACAATAAAGTAAAAATATTGAGCATGAAAATCTTTACGATTAATGTTCAGTAACATTTTTACCCAAAATTGAAAATAAGCTCGAAATTCGAGAAAATGTGATAATTCAACAGTTAGCAACTGTTGATTCTATTAAATCATTCACTATGAAGAGATAGCAGACCTTGTGTGTCTCCAGTGTTATTGTCCTGTCACCAGCTGGCTCAGATCTTTGAATAGAAGACTTGATATGTGCGTTAACACTAGCGTCAGGTGATTAATTTTTATAACGGCAAGGAATATTGTGTGAGTGCACCACACCAGATTTTTCCTAATTGACTTTCAATTAAATAACTTAATCAACCTGGAAGAGTGATATAGCTTGATCCTGTTTGAATAACATCCTCAGCACCAACCTTGCAAAATTACAAACCTGTTTGCATCTGGTTTCTGCTCAATTACGTTGTTCGTAGAGAAGATGAACCAATTCTTACGAAGCCACGAGTACAAAACAAATGAGGAAGAACCACTGAGAAGAAAGCAGAGGACGCATGTTGCGTAATGTTGCGCTAAATGGTTGACCAGCATTGTGGAGTGGGTGTGGAGGGGGGTAAAGTGGGTGACTAACAGTTAGTTCTTCAATTCGCTACGAGAGACCAGTACCATCGACAGGCCTTCCCCGCTAATCCAGAAATTCAGAAATCCACGTTATATTCAGAGGTGATAAAATTATAATTATTTTGCATATTAGTGCAAATCATTTATGAATTGCTCATTGAACTTTTGGAGGTTACACTTTTGTTTACAATTGATCAGATGTTTTGGAGCAGCTCAGACACAGCTGACTAACTCAATATATTATAAATGTCATGCCAGATTTTCATGCAAGCTATAATAGTATTTCTAAAAATAAGAACTATTGAAAAAGGATGAAGAATTTCAAATAGAAAAATAAAATGTATGTATTATTGTTAAAATTATTTATTACTCACGAAATTACATTATAATGTCGAATGTTTGTAATGAACTAGGTCATAGCATGAATATTGTATCACTGATAAGAGCAGCAAAAATTAATTATAACAGTTTCAAATATAATAAGAATTGTATAGAGATATTAAATTATAAATTATTGAGTCACATGATGAATGAATCTCTTTATCAAGTCTAAGCCATTCATATGTCATAGAAATGGCACCAAAAGGGATGATCGTTTGAAAGCATCATATATTAATCTGTTATCAGCCAGCAAACCTTCTGAGAGATTCTCAGAAGAGTGTTCTAGCCGAAGGTTTAGAAGAAGGCAAGACACTTCCCTTTTAAAATCCTCACCGTTAAGACCTTGTTGAAAAGTTACCAAAGACCTATTAGTGAAATTTCGTTCGATTTTTGTATTTTATCTGTGAGCCGATATCTTAGGCTAATTTATCTATTATTTTGTAAATTTATTCATCAATTGATTATTCTAGGAATTCAAACTTAATTATTCCCTAATTTAATTGGTGAAGGAAATATTTAATTAAAATTCCACACGTGCTAAGACCGAAGCCTGGTCCAGCCACCTATCATACAAAATTTGATCTAAAGGAACCACGACCGCCAAGAGGATTCACATGAGTTTTATATATTTGGGGCCCCAATCTTCGCTTCGAAAGAAATACAGTGCAGAAACATATAGAATTTCTCATCATTAAAGTAATGGCCACACCGTCAAGCGCTTATAACCATTAAGATCCTAGATTTTATCTGGTATAGAATTTATAAGAACTTGTAGTTGATTAACTATCCTCCGCTGCCAGAACCACGACCTGAGTAATTTTAAAAATCTTTTATAATTTGTTTTCATTATTTTTAAAAAAATGTTAAATTTGTCAATTATAAATTCTGTTGGATCATGCATGGTATCATGCGAGCACAAGCAAATTTCTAATTATTTTGTCAATGTTAAACTATTCTCAATCTGTAATCCAAACTTTAAATCTGCACTGTCGAATCATATATTTTATTATATTATATTTCCATTTTGTCAATTCGTCTTCTGAGTTTGATTATTTCTTAAGCCTGTCAAATTATTGTGTCTGACACGTTCTATATTATCAAGAACCGATCAAGTACGATCATTGAAATAATTGAGACAACCTGGATATTGGAACAGATCTAAGTGGATGTAGTGTGCGGGGTCAGATCGAGATTACCTATTATATGTCCTTACCTGCTCATATATCAGCTTTTATCTGTTACCAACTTCGGCTTGGGAGCGAATTTTTCGACTGTATGGCAGATGCAGCTGGAGATAATATAATTTCCTACAATAGAGCATAAAGCCTGACAAGACTCTGTTCTCGAAGTATATTCCGAACGATCTCTGGTCCTTAGTACCCTATCTTAATCCTTCGGAACTTATTAGAGACGCAGTCCCGTAGATTATCTACATCGGGATTTTTGCTCGACCTGTATGTTTTTATATGCTGTTTCATCACAGATAATAGTTTTAAGATATCTGTATTCAGTGTTTAGCGACCGCTACACTACCTCTGAAAGTTTTATCATTATACAATCAGTCACAAGAAGAATCAAGGGTGAGCGAGTGTTTAAGCCTCCCGCGATTCAGACGATTCTATCGAATCTTGTAGTGACTCAATCAGTCTGGTGTTCACTTAGCGTCCACGCACGCATTTTCAAATTCCTAACCTCAATACTGGTGTCTCAGTACAAGATTCGTTATACGTGTGTCGACCTAACCTTGGAGGCGATAGTAACTCCCCCAAGAAGAGCTCCACAATGCTCACTCGATCATTAATTTTATTAGTAAATTATAAAGATATAAATGAAGCTCATGTTCACTGGATAAATTGATTTATCTAATTTTCATCAGAGGCTGAACTTTTATCCCTGAAATATATATATATATATATATATTAATATATTTGAGATTATAATTTATTAATCAATTATCTAAATTAACTTGGGAAGAAGGTATATGAGAAGTATATGAGGTATATGAGAAGGTATTTTTGTGCTAAAAGCAAAAAACCTAATAAGTGAGCTAATCTGTTATATTTTTTGATATATATATTTGTTCTTATTTCGATTTTTATACTCGTTGCTCTATATTTATTTGTTTATTCGTTGATATTTTGTGTACCTAATATATTTGTATCAATTTTGATGGTGTATCCTTTATTTATTTCCCCATCTCCATGCATGACCAGTCTCGTTATAATCTATCCAGCTACCAGTATTGAAATATTATTAAGATTACCATCCGACTATATTCTTCACCGAAAAAGTTGGTTAAGGCTGTTTGAACAAAAAAAAAATTCAACTTTTTTTTGTTGGAAGCTTTAAAGTTCATTGCGTCAAAACCGAATATGCTATTGAAAAAATTCAAAAAAATTTATTGTGACCTATGTGTGACCTTGAAGTGTTCATTTTGAGCATTTTTCCTACATCCTGCAAATGCAAAGAATACACACCACAGCAATGAAACTTCAGGACAATTATCTTCAAAATATGCTCTTTCAAGTGGTCCACTCTTAATTACAAAATATTCATGTTTTTTTGTTTTTTTTACAAAATATCGATTTTTTATTGTGTTTTACAGTGCAATTTTCAGTTTTTTATTTATATAAGCATACGTGGATTTTAACTCGCTAGCCAATGCAATTTTTTGTTTCTCATTATAAGTATCCGTTTAGAAACGTTAATTGGTTGAACAAGCCAATGTTTATACTTGGGCTCGTGCGCAAGCACCGTGCGTGCGTAAAGTATTGGGGAGGTAGGAATGGGGCAGTTTCGGAAGCTGTCTCCTTCGACTTGGACTGGCTGAGTGGGCGGGAGTGAGGCAAATGACCTTGGGGACTCCTTTCTTCCTGGTTTGCTTCCTGATTTTGTGACCGATTGCACTGTGCCAGACGTTGTCAATGTCATACTGTTCTATTATACTATTACTTTTGTTAATTCAATGTGAACACTAAATTTTTTGGTAGTTGGAAATGTTTGCATTCTCCCAGTGAATAGAACTGAAACAGAGTAGTGTGTACACTAAAAAATATAAATTTGTGGTTCAATTGTGTAGGCATATCTATGCTTCTTTGTTTATTCTTGTATTGTTTGCTCTTTTTTCAAAACCATTCAATTATACTATTCATTTTGTTGATTCGATGTGAACACTCAATTTTTTTGATAGTTGAAAATGTTTGCATTTTCCAAGTGGATAGAACTGCAACAGTGTAGTGTGTACACTAAATTATATAAATTTGTGGTTCAATTGTGTAGGCATATTTATGCTTTTTTGTTTATTTTTTGTATAGTTTGCTCTGTATTTAAAATCATTGTATTATATTATCACGTTTTTTGATGTTATTTTCAACAGAAGTTTTTCAATTTTCAATTATTTTCATATTTCCATAAAGTAGGATAATCTGGTATTAGGAAATACTGGAGTAAGCTCGGTGTGAACTGTTCTATACAAAAACTAGGTCTCATCCCTTGGAAAACTTGCCGAAGGACATTAAAAGGATAATTCATCCTTGGAAAACAGATGATAATTTCGTCATCTCTCGATAACAGAAGATGCGTGTGCCTGTGTGGGAGAGAGACAGAATATTATTTCCATCATCATCATCCTTGGAAAAACAGTAGTTGATAATAATTATTTCGTTGTCTGTTGGTGATGGAAGTGAGTGAGCAAGTTCATGTGTGGTGGACTGTGTCAAAATTATGACTCAGCTGTTGAACTTTTGTAATCATTCAATCAGGTACTTAGTGCCGGTTGCAAAAAAATCGGGTTATTTTCATAATAAATGCTATATTATCAATGCTATATTAAAAGCTGATTTGGTTCACGTGAAGTTAATCAGGATTAAAATCTAACTGGCTTTTGTGCAACTGGACCTTTGTGAGGGAAATTTTTGCCTTCCCTTTGGGAATTAATCTCAATTTACTGTGATTAGATAGAACATTTCTGTATGAATGTTATTTTCATTTCTTCTTTCGTAATACATTTTTATGCTTTTGTACTCCAGAGCAAAGCTTGGTCCCCGATATTGATTATGCAAACATGGGAGACGTTATGCTTTGAATCCAATGCTATGATTTGGATCATTTTCAAAATGATTTTGAAAAAACTTTATGATCAGGTGATCTGAAACACCATTTTCTGCACCGTAATTACAGTAACGTAAAACAGTAGCAGAATGACAGTGAGATCACACCTCACAGTCCAATAAAAAGACTGTGAATGAATACAGAACACAGAACACTGCTCTGTATTCATTGACTGTGGTGAGCATTGTATGGGTGACTTCTGTTTTGACAGATAAAAGGTGGGCGCGTCAATAATTGCCTGTAGTAGAGTGGATTATCTGTTATTTCGTGAGTCAATCGTTTCATCTATTTAGTTTAGAGTAAATTTTTTTCATTTTTCGCATAAATATCTCGGAAACTATGCACCTGATGAACATTTGTATTTTGTGAAAAAATGAAGCTTACGAAATTACCAACAAGTTTTGTCCTTTACATTTTTCCACTTATTACTTACATGCAAATATCTTGGAAACAATGTGTTCTATTGACATAATCAACTACATAAAAATGAAGCTTGATAAATTTCCTACAAGTTTTGTTTGGTAGAGGTTTTCGGTAAATCCTATTCTTTTCGAGATATTTATGTTCTAAAGTGATGCATTTTCCAAAAACCAGTTTCTCTTCCATATTTGCGCTCTTTCAAGTCTTATAACATTTCAACAATAGTTGATGAAACAAGAATGTGCTAATTACGAGATTGTAGAGCATTCAGTTATCTCTCATTTCATATATAATTCGACTATTTCATGCATTCCCATACGACTGTTGCAGCAGTTTTAGTTTTGAGTGTCAATCTCAAGATTTGCAACAAGTGACTTTCTACGAATATCACACTATTCTGTCATCATAAATTGGCAGTGTGCTTCAGTATGAACATTCATATTGAGTACCTATTGGAACGTCTGCGGAAAAAAACACAGGGAGTGTTTCTAAACTTCCTACCAAACAAAGAGCATTGATATCATTCACGAGGTATGACACTCAACCAAGCTGCTCTATAGTGAGATTCACTCTATAATGTCAGCATTAGTTGAACGTGACGAGCTTCGATGTTATTTATTAGGTACGCTGACACACAACCAAGCAGCTTCACACTGAGACAGTGTCAGCATTAGTTGAAGGTGGAACATTGGTGCTATTCACTAGCAATACTGACTGTTGAAAGTGAACTACCCGTTAGAGTACCCGAGTCGGTCAGCATCAGCACTGACTGAATGGGAAGCATTGATGTTATTCATGAGGATTGCTGACAGTTGAAAGTGAATCTTCTCACAGTGAGTGGCTAGCCTCTTCAAGAGGCTTCAAGGGCCAAGAACATTTTCAGGCCAGTCCACAACAATCAATTAGTTATGGAAGCCTGCAACTGTGAATAGATTTTTTCATTGGGGGTGAGTTCTTTCATGGAAGACTTACTATTTCGAATACCTTCTTTTGCGAGGGGAAGTGGTCTGGTGGTAAAGTGGGAGAAGAGAGAGATTGCATTGCAAGCTTCACTACACTCAGTGCAACGAGTGTCAAACTCCCGAACTATGCTCCTCGAACGCCGGGGTTGAAAGCTATTCAAACGTTCTTAAGACAGCAGTATACACCATTGATTATCAAATCTTTGGAAATAATAAGTTCAAGAGATTTATATAAATTATCCAGTATCATTAAAACCGATTGAAGAATCTCAAAATCATAGCATTAAGTTGCAGCAGCGCAAATTCTCGCATCTGTATTTGCAGAATTCGACAATTCAGTCACAGAAATTGTGGACTGCTGGAGCAGCACACAATAAGGGTTGTATATTTTGTTATTCATGCTCTACCGACTGCAGCCAAGCAGGGCAACTCGTTATTGAAAGAAATAACGTGACACAAACATGGTTTATCCAACACGGGACTGATGATGAGAACAGAGCTCATAAAATCATTATTGAGAGTAAATCAGGGCTGTATATCGCTGATAATTATAGACAAGTCAATACAGATTGAGAATTGTCATGAATGGATGATAGGCAATGAGAATCTATTTGTGACCGCAAGCATTGTAAAAAACTATTTTTGGGAATCAATAGCTCAAGCAAAGAAGAAATTATTTTTATAAAATTTTATTATTATTTGAAACTTTATTTTAGAGATTTTTTGGGCCTGAACTGCTGAATTTTATCAAATCACAGTATCAGAGTAGCTGTCGTTGAGGAAAGACCTTTTGAATTCACGCTCTGTTATCGTAACGCTCTTATATCTGCTATGCAATAGTTCTATTTTCTTGCTGTGCCTCTTGTTCAGTTATTTATTTCTACCCTGATTCTATTTTTGCACTCTTTTTCATTGCCTACCGGTTTCTCTTATTCGTTTTCTTTCACACAAAATATTCGTGATTTGTCATATTATATCTAAATATGAGTGCTTGTGAGGAGTGTAAATTATCCGTGAATCGCTCGGCTAAGGATAAAGTTGTATGCACTGAGTGTAATTCTATATTCCATGGAAGATGTACTGGTGGTGGAAGGGACCTGAGTGAGGCTGAACTCGATCTAATGTCAACTGGGTATGTAAGAACTGTACATCAAAGCTTCGAGCCCAAAGAAACAGTAGTGCGGATACACCAGTTAAACGTGTGGCTAGTGTAAGTGATTGCGGTCGCCAATAACAGTGGAACTTTTTGAAAAAAACTATACTTGCACTGAGAGAGGAGATTGCTGGGGGTCAGGCAAAGCTCCAGCAATCGCTGCAGTCCTGCTTGGACAAGCTGACTTCCAATATGGAAATACTGACCAAGCAAGGTGAAATCATTAAGACGCAGGAAAAAATCATTTCGGCTCTACAGGGCGACAATCTACAGTTGAAGAAGAGTGTCGAACTTTTGACTGATAAATTGGACGCACTCGAGCAGTACGGACGAAAAAATACGCTCGAGATCCGTGGAGTGCCTTTCTCTGAAAATGAAAACGTTCGCGACTTGGTGTTGGCGACGTGTAGGGCTGTTGGAGTGGACGTAGGAGCCGAAGCGATCGACATCTGTCACCGGCTGAAGGCAAGCGCTGCGCAGCCGACGCCAGCAATAGTCGCCAAGTTTGTGCGTCGCGATGTCGCTCATCAGGTACTCAGTGGAAAGAAGCAGGTGAGGAGACTGTCATCTCGTGTATTCGGCTTACCAGGTGAGGAACAGCCAGTTTACATAAACGGGTCACTAACATTGGTGCGAAGAAAGATGTTGTCTCAGGCAAAGAAACTTCAAAGGGAGCGAGGTTACAAGTATGTTTGGGTTGACTGGGCTGGGAATGTGAAAATTCGTCCTGTGGATAAAGGAAGGGTATTTACAGTTAATAATGAAAATGAACTGCAGACTTTCATGGCCAAGTGTGCCTAGTACTAAGTTTCGAGTGTTTTTTATAAGACCATTTTCAATTCATGTAATAAGCTAAATTATTTTGTTTATTTTTTGCATTCTCGGAGAGGACAGTTTTTTTTTCTTCTATTGATTGTTTCTATCAATATGTATTCTTGTAAATTGGGCTTTGACTGGGAATCATGATTAATTTTTATGATTATATATTCACTAACTTTCAGGTTTCAATAATGAATTTTCAATTCAAATTTACGCTTCTTTTGACATATATTTCGGTTTAAATCGCAACTAATAACATTGAATCCTAATTTTAATAGCATTCAATCGTATCATTTATTTTTTATCCCTGTTGAATTTAATTATTGTAGAAGTTTTTTTTTTTCTATTACAATGCTACAGTACACTATACACTTGCTTGAATACTGACCTACTTAGCTCATACTTCTACTACTTTTCGCGATATTGTTCAATATTATTATTATTGACTCAATTATGTTCAGGGGGGATGGACTGAGGGGAGTGTCATTTTCACCGCATGCATTGATGTTAACACGATTCGTGTTAAAGTTTGCATTTTCTTACTACGACTTGATTCTTCCATGCAATAGTCTCATCAAGGCGAACTCTGTAGCTTTGCTGAACCTAATCTTTTTATTATCTACCGTTTTTCGGGAATCTTTGTTGGGTGAGCCTAGCATGGTGAATAACAATTCAAATAATCTTATCTGAGGAGAAGTTAGAGCTCGCTACGGATTATTGTCATCTCCTTTCATTATCGGTTTCCTTTTAAAGCATTCATTCTCGGTTTCCCTTTCAATCATTCTTCGTTTTTATATTTCTCTAGTGCCGTGTGCATCTCCAACTAGGTACCAAGCTATCTTATCGAGTTTTAGTTACCGCTTCTGCTTTGTATTCTCCCATGTTTACCGTAGATAATTTACAGCAACAGTTTACAGTACGGTACCTAGTCGTTCTGAAAGTATCGATTGATAATAATTATTATTGAGTCGACTAGTTTGTCGAGTAATCATTTATTTTATTCTTTATATATTGAGTTAATCTAGATTTTTCGCTCCTCTATTGGTGCTTTGCGTTTGGGTGATAATGCTCTTGCCCTTTTCGCAGTCTATGATTCTTGTATTGAATGGTGATGAATGATGCGGTTTCTGTTAGCAGCCATTCAATTTCACAGATTAATTAAAGTGCGGAGTAGTGTCTAATCTTTTTGAGGCATAGCTTAAAGTTATTAAAAATTTGTATTAGGTTTATACTTTTTTTTTCTTTTTCAACTTCAAATTTCTATTCTCCTTTTCTTGTTTAGGCTTTATATTTTTTCTCATTAATTTTTATTATTGTATCTTATGTCATTGAATTCTAATTTATCCATTTATTATCAGAATGTTAGAGGACTTCGTACTAAAACTTCAAGTCTGTACGCATCGTTATTGGGCAGCAACTATGATCTGATAATTTTGACTGAAACATGGTTACATGATGGCATAAAAAGTTCTGAAATATTTGATGAACGATATGCTGTTTATCGAAGTGATAGGGGTAGTGGTGATGGTCTTCGGAGGGGAGGAGGAGTACTTGTCGCCGTTCAGAGATCGTTGCAATCTGAGCTCTGTGAGGAGCTCACAATAAGTGACATTAATAATAATTATGATTCCGTCGGAATAAAAATAAGATCTAATTCCACTCACTTCTTCATTAATGCTGTTTATTTATCGCCGACAATTTCAACAAATGTCTTTCTCAATTATTGTGACCACCTTGAATCACTCAATGGCCTAATCAACGGTAATTTCTTGGTTATCGGAGACTTTAATCTGCCTGAAATCTGCTCAAATGATTATGATTTTTTTGTGGGGACAATTAAGGCAAGAATGCTTCACAATTTTATGTCATTCTATGATCTTGTTTCTCTAAATCCGGTAAAAAACGAACTGGGTAGGACTTTGGACCTGGTCCTTTGTAACTTTCCTGCCAAAGTCTTCCAAAGCGATGATCCCTTGCTTCCTGAAGACGGCCATCACCCGGCATTGTGTGTTGATGCTTCGTATTCTGTTCCGGAGGCAAATGAATCTCCGGGTGATCCATTTGAATCCCGGTATAATTATTCTAAAGGGGATTACTTTCAACTTTATTGTAAGCTGCGAGACTGTTGTTGGGACTCTGTGTTTGGCTGTACTGATGTCGACTCTGCAGTGGACGAGTTCTATAGTCTACTCTACAAATATTTGGATGAGTGTATTCCAAGGATCGTATTGAAGAAAAAAAAAATAAATACCCTCCTTGGTTTACTCCTGATATAATTTCTGATTTGAGGATTAAGAATAGATGTGCACGAAAAAGAAGAGTGTCCCCTTATCATGATAACCTTTTCAAAAGTTTACGAACATCCTTGAAGGCTAGAATATCTAAGTCTCATGAAAACTATTTGACATCGATTCAGTCAGGCTTAGATGGAAGTATGAAAAACTTTTGGAATTATGTAAATTCCAAAAGAAAAACGTCGTTTGTGGAGTCGACGATGTCGCTGAATGGGGAGTCCTACTGCGGTTCTGCGGTTGTAGATGGGTTCGCGAAATATTTTGAGTCAGTGTATGAGGTTGATACACACGCCGCCCCTGATATGCATGAGAATGAGCTGGAGATGTCTGGGAGCTTGGGATTAGGTGTTGGTATTGATTCTGTCTCCTCTGACGAGATCCTGTCTGCTATTAGCAGCCTTAGATCTAGCTGTTCCGAGGGCCCTGACTTGATACCTACTTTTATTGTGAAGGGTTGTGCAGAGGTACTCCTTAGTCCATTGCAATTCATTTTCAATTTATCGATTAGGACTGGCCAATTCCCTTCTAAATGGAAGGTCGCTAGAATTACTCCTATCTTCAAGTCAGGTAAGAGAACTGATATAAGTAATTATAGGCCCATATCAATTTTAAATTGCTTTTCCAAAGTTTTTGAAAGAATTTTGCATGCAGTTATATACAGGCAGGTGAAGGGAGTAATGCGGACGAGCAACATGGATTTCCGTCAGGCCGTTCTACGGTGACTAATCTAATGGAGTTCAGCAATGAGGTATCCAGAGTTCTTGACGGTGGAGGGCGGGTTGATGTTGTTTATACGGATCTCTCAAAGGCATTCGATTCAATCAATCACAGAATATTAGTTAAAAAACTAAAGTCGATTGGTTTCTGTACAAGCCTGGCAAATCTTGTTGAGAGCTATTTGAACTCAAGAGTGCAGTATGTTAGAGTACATAATTTCAAGTCTAGAACTTTCAACTGTACATCTGGGGTGCCTCAGGGTTCTAACCTTGGACCACTTCTCTCCCTTCTATTCATTAACGATCTCCCTGCTGTCTTTGATGGTTCATCCTGTCTGATGTATGCAGATGATGTGAAGCTGTACAAAGCGATTTTGAGCCCTGATGACTGCCTTAGCCTTCAAATGGATGTTGATAAACTAAGTGTATGGAGTATGAATAATGGCCTTAGAATAAATATAGCTAAATGCAAAACTTTATCATTTTCCCGGCAGGTAGCTTCACACAGATGCATCTATAGTATTGATGGTATACCATTGGAGGAGGTAGAGTCTTTCAAGGACCTGGGTGTGATTTACAGCTCTGGTTTTACATTCAATAAACATATAGACCTTTTGTGTAGTAGGCCAATCAGCAGATGGGGTTTATCCTGAGAACATGTTCACCTTTCAATGATGTCTCACCCATAATATTTCTGTATAAATCTCTTGTCCAAAGTATTCTTGAGTATGCGTCTGAAATTTGGACCCTTATTGTAATGATCAAGTGCTACTTTTGGAGCGTTTACAAAATAAATTTTCAAGGTACATTCACTTCAGAAAATTCAATTTCAATTGTCCGTTTGACTTTCCCTCTGACACTCTGAGAAATATGTTTCAATTGAAATCATTAAAAACAAGACGAGATGTTAAGTCTTTAATTTTTCTTCATAGCTTATTAAATAATAAAATAGATTCCCCATATTTGCTTTCATATGTAAATATTTATATATCTACCATATCACGTCGCTCCACTCTCTCTTTTTTGTGCCCCGGTCCAGAACTGTGAGTCACTATAATTCTCCAGTCAACAGAATTCAAAGACTTTTCAACTGTTTCTCTGGGCAACTGGACATCTTCTGGTTCTCTCGTGGAAAATTTCATAGAATATTAAACAGTCTATTATTATGAGATATCCTTGCTCAGTCGTGTTGTCGATTATTTGTTGCTGTATATAGGTGTGTATCTATTGCACTATGTCTCATACATCTTACTCATTCTGTTGCTTCATTGGCAGGTACCAGTCCTCTGACATTCATTTGTTAGTTTTATCCATTCTTTGTAACATTTTCATTTTAATTTTAGAACCTTTTCATTTCTATATTCCGTTTTATAATTATTTTATTGTATACATCTATTTTTTTTCCTTCTCTTGTTATTCTATAGTTTTTTTTCTTTTAACAATATTGCAATTGAAAGTTACTTTGTTCATTTTTTTTTCATTGTATTGTTGTATTTCACGTATTGTATCTTGTATTGTTGTATTTGTGAAGGAGACACATTAGGGGTAACCTGTTGTCTCCACAAATAAATAAATAAATAAATAAATAAATAAATAATTTAAATATAAGCCAGTTGGAGAATATTATGAGCTACAATCATAAGCTAGTCAGAAATTGACAATTTAACACATGGACAATAATAATAAATCATAAAATTTAAATTAATAAATACTTGGCAGAGTCCTTAGCTGGAAACACACAGCACAAAGCTATTTTTGTAAATTCTATCTTGTGGACCACTATAAGGCCTTGTTAGCCAAACTTTCACTTTCTTAAATTTTTGACACATTATCCTTTTAAATCGAGTCTCTCTTTGTCCGCGCAAAGTGATGTAGCAGACACACTGCCAACGGCGGAAGTAGAGGTAGTCGAAACTGAGGGGGGCACGATGGAGTTCACTGCCCAGATATCTCCAGTCACCACCATGAATCCTTGGAACAGTGATAGATCATTAGAAATCTCTCAAGAAGCAAGAAGGAGGATTATATGAGAGGGGATGCTCAAGTCATTTTCTAACAGTTTAGGAGATACAATGGCCAGAGTAAAGAAGGATATAAAGGCAGAAATGAATGAAGTGCAGGAATCATTGGAGGATACGTCAGGAAGGATGAGTAGGGATATGAAAGGGGTCATACAAGCGGTAGACAGTAAGTTGGATGCTATTGACAGCAAGGTAGGATATTATAGGGAGGAATTAAAGGTAATGATAAATTTGAAAACTGAAAATCAGGAAAAAATTACAACAGGCTTAGCAGCAAAAATAGATACAGTTACTGTGAATTAAATGAAAGAATAGATAATTAACAGTACAAAACACCTTGAAAATCAGGATATAGCAACAAACATCAAAGCTGATTGTCAAAAAGAAATTCAAGAGCAAGTAGTAATTAAAACACAGGACATAACCTTAACAGTAAATAGGAACAATATTCAACTTAATTTCATAAATCAACAACAGAATAGTAATCTACACAAATAACTCATCTAAAAACTGATATCAATCAAAACAAGTACTATTTAATTCATTGCAGACAGTCGTTGGATAACAGCAATTATTTTTATCTAAATTAAATGCTGAAGTAGTAGATGATGAAACGGAAGCTACTGATCATTGAAACAGGCCCAAGAGAAGTTAGTACAACTCGAGAGTCAGGTACATCAATTTCCACATGAGAATGTAGAGCCTATCCCCATAGCAACATTTGATTTATTGCACGGTTTCAATGGATTAGGCCGTTTTGATAATACAGACTGCTATCTTCAACCCAACAATTTATAGATCAAATAAAATGGTACAATCCCTAACACCCACCTCTTGGAATATGTGGCAACTCTGATTAACCAGTTTGTTCGGATTAACCTCTGATGTTTTTCCAGATCCATAATCATGAATTCAGGACGTTAGACGAATTCAGTGCAGCTTTCCTGGAACAATATGGGAATAAAAATAGACAAATGGATACACTAGCCAATATTATATCTTGTGAATTTAATCCAAGGACAGACGACATATATATAAATTTTGTTACCACACTGCAAATTAAAAATGCTCAGCTAGAGGAGCCGATTAATGATTCTGCTTTAGCAAACATAATCCTGAAAAAACTACCTTTCTGAGTAAGAACAGCATTGGCTACACAGCCAATAACCGGTTGCAAACATCTGATAAATCATTTATATGGTATACAAACTGTGATGGCAATGTCAAACCACTGGTCAGATCAGTCATACATTCAAAACCAACATAACTCAAATGCCAATCGGTATGCCAGCCAAGCCTATGAATCACCGCCATATGATCGTATCCGAATGACACCTCGTTTTTAGCGTCGCAGCGAACATAACCAGAGTAATAATAAAAATAATGGAAATTTTCAGAACCACTTGGCAAACCATTATTCACAACCGGAAAATCAAAAGAATTCTTATGATGGCCGTGACCGTTTGAATGCTAATACCGGATATACCCATAATAATTACAATAGAAGCTGTAACCTGCCATCAAACAAGAAAGCACAAATTATACTGTAAAACATGCAATAGAATTTAACCAACAAAAAGAGCAGACCAACTACCATAGCAACCACCATCAAACACTGAAACTCACCACTACAATACCCTGCCATCAAGTATTGAAACCGACCATGGACCCAAAGAACCCCATAGACATTAGTACTCCCAACATCAACAGCATACCTATACCTCCACCAAATGAAGATGTGACCGTCACCAGGAAATACAACAAGACACCGAAGAGTACCAGGATACAGTTGAAGAGATATTAAGTATAGAGCATATATCTGATGTACCACACCCACATGCTACACCTTCGTGTGAATATCTGATCCCACCGAGGCAGACCAAGGACCCCAAGATGGAGGATTGGGAGGACGGACTACCGGACAAAAGGAACATGCACTGCGAGGCCTGGAGAAGAAAATGGCGAGGGAGGACCAGGGTGCGCTGACACCATCCATATGCCCGTTTCAAGCAGCCGAGGAGGACACTGGACAACCAACACCAGGATGGAGGATGGGGGACCGATGGCATGCATCCACAGCACATACGCTTTAAAGGTTATGCTCAGCATTGGAACCAAAAAAATGGACCAAATAAATGGAATAAAACTGGAACTGCTAGAAAATCAACTATGGATTCATGCCTGGATAATAATGAAGTGGATTACCATGGGAGATTAATGGAGGATGGAAAGGTTTAATAAGATCAAGAGAAATAATGAATTATAAATGGAAAGTGAAAGTACCTGATTATGTGTTAAGAGGTTATATTATTAAAGAGATGATAAATGTTTTGATATACTGTGTGATGTTTGTTATGGCTGTG
Source organism: Nilaparvata lugens (assembly GCF_014356525.2). Classification (NCBI taxonomy): domain Eukaryota; kingdom Metazoa; phylum Arthropoda; class Insecta; order Hemiptera; family Delphacidae; genus Nilaparvata; species Nilaparvata lugens. The sequence continues at coordinate 59,839,105 of NC_052504.1, read as the reverse complement.
AGATTGATAAAAGACTGTGATGTGAATATGATGAGAAAGATTGTAATGCTATTATTGAAAGAGTTTACTATTAATAATTGGAAAAAAAATATTACAAAAATCTCTATTGTTACGATTAGGATGATTTATAATAAAACTGAGTGGGAAATATTGAATGAAAATGGAGGGAAAAACGAATTAAAACCACAATGCAAATATGGAAGGAAAACATTGAATGAGTGAAAGAGACCGGACAAATGAAGTGTTTGAAGTATACAAGATACCGGGACTTCAAATTTATGAAGGAAAAATTATCAATAGGACAACCTCACCAATCGATAGTAGATAGCCTAGCCACCTACATCATTATCTACAAGCAGAAATACAAGAAGATACAGGAAAACCATGAAAATTCCACATGCAATATCGTCAAATTTGAAAGCAAATTTGATAAGAAGACAAATAAAAACAGTATTATCAGCCAAACACTGACCTACCTGAATGAATTTGATATTGGAGTGTTGCCTTTGTGTCACCAAATTTGATTTTTGATTTACTCAAGCTGATAGATACCTGCAACAAAACAAAGAACAATTTTTAATTATTTGTTTTCTCTCTACGCATTGTTCAAAAAAGGCCACAAGATGGGATATATTAATATTATATGTTATATTAATATTCATTTGGATGTTTTATTATTATTATGATTATTATTGATGATTATTATTATTATTGTTATTTATACATTGTTACCAGGAACCTCAAGTGAAACCAGTTACCATATGAAGTCAGAACCAAGAATAGCAAACAAAAAATTGTACCTGTATCTAAGAATATTATTAGAATAAGAGACCTAAAAATTGTAAATGAAGTATGAGCCCAAAAATGTTACTCGAAAGTAATTAGAAAGAGATCTATTGTATAAGAATCAAAAGTTTTTGTTATGTGGAAAGTAAGTTGGTATCACTGCCGAGTGGCAGATTTGAAAATGTTGTATTATTGTTAGAGAATGGAGAAATGGAATTAAGATGTTATATTTATGATATGTTTATGTTGATGAAAAGGAACTTGTTATTGTATTGATGAGAATAAGAGGGGCATATGCAGAAAGAGTCTGCAAGTTGTTGTGAAGTTTTGAAAGCATTTCCAGTAGATATTTTAGATTATGTTTAAGTGTTAAAGGAAGAATTTGTATTAAGAACATTGTTGATTCTCAAAATATTTTGAATTCAAATTCGGGGGCATTTGTATAACAAATTATCTTGAATAGCAAGCAAAATCGCTTAATGAAAAGATTTTTTAGGTCTCTAGCAAACAGCTGCTCTGTTATTGCCGGGTGCGATATCAACAAGTGAGAGATTGGATAATAACGGGTATCCTGGCTTCAATTAGAACAGCCAAAATGGAAAGAATTTTATTTGCTATTTATTGAATTATATAAAATAATGACATTTTGAGGTTAGGCTATAATACTTACTGGTTGGCAACCTAAATAATCGATCAAGCATATAATTTGAAATTTAGCCAGACACCTTTGGCAAATTCTTGTTGTAAAGAAATAGCATTCAACCAGAGGATTTGGTAACGACATGGCATGTTATTGTAAATGGAAAAACAACTTGATAAACTTAAAAAAAATTATTGTGTAAAATGAGCATTTACAAAATATGTGAAATAAATAAAAATATTGAGGAAGTATGTATATTCTATCAGGCGCATGGATACATTTGTGATTTTTAGATAAGCCAATCAAATTGCAGTGGCTGATTGGTGGTAATAAGAAGTCGATTCAAAAATAACCCCTCAATTTATATAAATGATAAGAATTTATAAGTTATCACTACTCAGTTCATGTATTGGATGTAATCTGAGTAATTATAAAATATAACACATAAGATATAGGTAATAGCCTAGCAGATTGACACAGACTATTTGATTATATAATGGTGTAGTAGTTGAATATTCAAATAATATGAAAATTTGGAATATGGAAGTATGATCATAGAGAATAGGGGTAGATCAGAGCCCGCTTGCTTGCCAGATGTCACCATGGAACGCCACTAATTTTATAGAGCACAAGTCCCTTTTTTGTTAATATTGTATGTTTGAAAGATTCAAGTTTTAATTCAATAAATAATTTTCATAAGACTTACTGAGGCAGTATTAAGGCGTAAGTCATACAGATATTCATTTATTCCCTTGGAGAGGATGACTTCGGCCACCAGAAGACCAAAGACGACAGGAAATTCGGATCGCCATCATTATCTTGTGAATTTTGGCATGTGAGTTACAGTTAACAAGAATATATTTATATAGGGCGCCCTCAGTGCTTCGATTGAAACAAGATTCAAAAAGCTAGCTCGTCGAAAGGTTATACGAATATTGAAATCAATATCAAACTTGTGCAAGTCTTGAGACGTACAAAAAACGATTTTACTGATTAGGAACTATATATCAGATTTACATGTCTAAGTTTGCACAGATGAAATGAATACTTAAATTCAATGTTATAAAAAATATATGCTCACTCGATCATTAAATTTATTAGAAGATTATAAAGATATAAATGAAGCTCATGTTCACTGGATAAATGATTTATCTAACTTCCATCAGAGGCCAAACCTTTATCCCTGAAATATATATATTAATATATTATCATTAAATCCAATTTGTAAAATCTTAAAATCATAGCATTAAGTTGCAGCAGCGCAAATTCTCGCATCTGTATTTGCGGAATTCGACAAATCAACCACAGAATTGTGGACTGTTGGAGCAGCCGACGTCAGTAACCGGCAAGAGCAGAGAACTGCAGGAGCTCCTGGGGAGCCAGTAAGAAATTGGTATTATTGTTATATTCTAGGAGCCACAATAAGGATTGTATATTTTGTTATTCATGCTCTACCGACTGCAGCCAAGCAGGGCAACTCGTTATTTCAAATAACGTGACAATATATATTCGGCCTTAGAATATATCTTTCCGGCTGGAACCTTCACACATGGTGAAAACGTTGAACAGTCCTAACTATCATAATTTTAGGGTTTATTTGAATGAAATTGCAAAAATTAATATCACAGATTACTATAGGAAATTCAGAACAACTTTAAAAACAGATGAACAAAAATTAAATTACATTAAAACAGGAATTAAAGCTTTTAAACAATTAAGTATGTGGACCAAGTCTGTATCCCACTGGTGATTTCCGAAAAATGGCCACGAGTCATCTTCTTCTAATTTCCACCTGAGTTTCTTCTTAGAAATTAATCTTTCCAAATTCACATACTAATCCGGGATTGGTCAGATTCTGTGATGTAACCAATATGCCAAATGAGTGGTGGAAATGTATCCAACTTTGAAGCTTTAAAGTGAGTAAAATTGCTTATTGTAAGTTGTTCTAAATTATTATTAGGTTCACTAATGTTTACTAATCATAATCACTTAGGTTTATTAATTAGGAACTATGGATCAGATTTACATGTCTAAGTATGCACAGATGGAATAAATATTTAAATTCAATGTTATAATATGTAAATGCTCACTCGATCATTAATTTTATTAGAAGATTATAAGATATGAATGAAGCTCATGTTCACTGGATAAATTGATTTATCTAATTTCCATCAGAGGCCGAACCTTCATTACGGAAATATATATATTAATATATTTGAGATTTATAATTTATTAATCAATTATTTATATTAACTTGGAAGGAGGTATATGAGATTTTACTCGACAGCAACAGCAAGTCAAAACTGAGCTGCATAGTCTAGATGCATAGGATTGATGATTAAGAAGCACATGGTAATTTTTGTGCTAAAAGCAAAAAACCTAATAAGTGAGCTAATCTGTTATATTTTTTGATATATATATTTGTTCTTTTTTCAATTTTTATACTCGTTGCTCTATATATATTTGTGTAATATATTTGTATCAATTTTGATGGTGTATCCTTTATTTATTTTCCCTTCTCTATGCATGACCAATCTCGTTATAATCTATTCAGCTACCAGTATTGAAATATTATTAAGATTACCATCCGACTATATTCTTCACTGAATAAGTTGGTTAAGACAGCGATATACAGCATTGATTATCAAATCTTTGGAAATAAAACATTCTAGAGATTTATATAAATTTTCCAGTATCATTAAATCCGATTTGAAGAATCTCAAAATCATAGCATTAAGTTGCAGCAGCGCAAATTCTCGCATCTGTATTTGCGGAATTCGACAAATCAGTCACAAAAATTGTGGACTGTTGGAGCAGCCGATGTCAGTAACGGCAAGAGCAGAGAACTGCGGGAGCTCCTGGGGAGCCAGTAAGAAATTGGTATTATTATTATTCTAGGAGCCACAATAAGGGTTGTATATTTTGTTATTCATGCTCTACCGACTGCAGCCAAGCAGGGCAACTCGTTATTGAAAGAAATCACGTGATAATATATATTCGGCCTTAGAATATATCTTTCCGGCTGGAACCTTCACGCATGGCAAAAACGTCGAACAGTCCTAACTATCATAATTTTAGGGTTTATTTAAATGAAATTGCAAAAATTGATATCACAGATTACTATAGGAAATTTAGAACAACTTTTAAAACAGGAAGAACCAGAATTAAATTGCATTAAAACAGGAATTAAAGCTTTTAAACAATGAAGTATGTGGACCAGGTCTGTATCCCACTGGTGATTTCCAAAAAATGGCCACGAGTCAACTTCATCTAAATCCCACTTGAGTTTCTTCTTAGAAATTAATCTTGCCATATTTACATACTAATTCGGGATTGGTCAGATTCTGTGATGTAACCAATATGCCAAATGAGTGGTGGAAATTTATCAACTTTAAAGCTTTTAGTGAGTAAAATTTCTTATTGTAAGTTGTTCTAAATTATTAGAGTTCCATAAAAAAATAATTAATATATAATTGATTATTATAATATAATTTCATCCATCACAATATATATTTTTGAATAACAATTGTAATAAATTAAATTTTATAAGCATCAAAATTGCTAAATGAACAGATTTTATAGTCTCGAGCAAACAGCTGCTCTATTATCGCCGGTGCATAGCAACAAGTGAAAGATTAGATAATAACGGGTATCATGGCTACTATTAGAACAGCCAAATAGAAAAGACTTTTTATTGCTATTTATTATATTATATAAATTATTGAATTTTGAGGTTAGGCTATAATACTTCTGGTCGGCAACCTAATAATCGATCAAGCCATGTAATTTGAAATCTAGCCAGACACCTTTGGCAAAACTTTGTTGTAAATAATAGCATTCAACTAGAGGATTTGGTAAGCACATGGCAACTTATTGTAAATGGAAGAACACTTAAAAGTTCATAAAAATTTATTATATGTAATGAGCATGTACAAAGCACATAAAATAAATAAAAATATTAGGAAGTATGTATATCAGTAGGCGCATGGATACATTTGTGATTTTGGATGAACCAATCAAATTGCAGTAGTTGATGGGCGCAATAATGAGCCGATTCAAATATAATCATAGATATTTATATACATGATAAGAATTTATAAGTTATCACTACTCATTCATGTATCAGATGTAATCCCAGTAAGTATAAAATGTAATATTTAAGATATAGATAATAACCTAGCAGATTGGCATGGACTATTTGATCTTTTTAATGGCGTAGTAACTGAATATTTAAATGTATGCAAATTTGAAGTCAGAAGTATGATTGTAGAAATAGAGGTAGATCAGAGCCCACTTTGCTTGCCAGACGCCGCCCTGGAATGCCACCAAATTTTGTAGAGCACAAATCCCCTTTTTGTTAAATTGTACGTTTGAAAGATTTAAGATTTGAATTCATTAATTAATTTTGTATGAGACTTGGTGATGCTGTATTAAAGCATAATTCATTTAGATTTTCATTTATTCCCTTGGAGAAGACGACTTCAGCCACCAGAAAATCCAGGATGACAGGAAATTCGGATCGCCACCATCATCTTGGGAATTTCAGCATGTGAGTGAAAATTATCGAAATATATGAATTTATGGCGCTCTCAGTGCTTTGAAAGAAATAAAAATATAGAAAGCTAGCTCGTCGAAAGGTTATAAATATCGAAATTAATATAACTTGCAAGTCTTAAAGTTACTAA
>NC_052504.1:59799947-59832894 GCF_014356525.2 Nilaparvata lugens | reverse complement strand
GTTGAGAAATGAATATTGTAGGAAACAAGAAGCAGACGAGCTTTTTAAACTTTTTTACTGCTTGAAATTTACCAATTTTACTCATAGATGGAGCCACCATCACCCGCCTCTCCAATTTGCGTTTACTATAGCTTTGTTTTACAAAACATCCCACGGCGTGGGTCTACTTTGCGGCGGGCCTTACACTCTGTAGATCCCTACAGTGGCTCTGTGGATCCCTATCCACTACCATATCAATGAATTTTCATCTTAGCTAAATAGGCAGTGATGTCACATCTTAGTTTACACAAATCGAAGAGTTATTGCCATTTAATCCAGTCAAGGAAGGGTAAAGGGTTATAGAGGGAAAAGTTTGGAAGACAATTTTTGACCTTGCAGTTCTGTTTGGGATAGTAAGGAGGTAAACATATCAAAAGTCCCCACCCCATATACCCCCTATGCTGAGGGGTGGGGGTGGTTCAAAGGTACCATTTTTTGGTTTCTCGCATATAACTCGAAAACTGATTGTATTTTACGGACATGACTGTTCTATACAAAATTGAAACTTACATAATTTCCTACAATATTCATCTCTCTCGTTTTTTTCTACAGGGTGTTTACGAACTCTCTACCAATACTCTGGGGCATTGTTCCTGGGTAAAAAAACATATCTAAATATCATATTAAAATTGTCCGGAAGTCTTCAGTTACTCACACATCGGCCATTTTGCTTTTTTCACTTATTATTTTTCACAAAATAATGAATAAACATACGAAATTGAAACTTTGTACGATCATTTATAACAACTAAGAAAAAAATTATGATAATTTTTCAAATTCATGAAACAAAATAGCGGCCATTTAAAATTTTGTTTTAATTGTTCATCCTCGTTCAAAATATCCAATCAATTATATTTGTAGCAAGAAATGATATTTTTCAATAATTTCATAATGAATTTTCATAATTAAAATGAAATATTCTGTTAATTTAGTATTAATTCTAAATTGTTAAAAGCCGGTCTGGCAACAGAGCAAAGCGACAGAGAGATAGCGCTATCTGCTTTGTTGAATGATAGACAAGGATAGCAATACCATTGCTAATCAAACACTGCCATTATAACGAGGACCTCACTATAGTTAGTCATGTTGGTTGAATGCATTGTTCCCTAGATATAAGTGTGGTAGCAAAAAGCTAAAAAATGCAACATTCAAACCACCCTCATCCCTTCAGCACATGAGCTCTCTTGATATGTTAACCCCCCCAGTTGGTCCCAACAATAAGCTGCCAAGTCAAAAATTGTGTTCAAAACATTCCCTCCAAATTATTTGTCAATTATTGGTATTGTCATACATGACATCAAAACCTATTCAATTTTTGAAATACTATTTTGTGAATTGGAAATCTGGTCGCGGATTTAATTATTAAATATAATTGATAAAGCGAGAAGATCTCCAATGTACCGTACAAAGATGAAACGTGTGTTTTATCACGTTTCGTGAAGGCAGAAAATTATGGGTTTTAGCTCCATGCTATACAAACAAGAGTGAGTTGACTTTTGGTCTGTGATAATTATAATTCTAATTTCGTAATAAAATAATTTATTGATTTGTTTTAAATATCAAAAACCTGTACGATCTTTTCTTGTTTTCCATTTTCCCACCCTTACAGTATTGGTATATTGTTGCAAAAATGGAGATTCCACACTCAACACTAAAACTGCTCCAGCATGCAGTCTTAGGGAAATGGGTAAAGTGTGAAATTATAAATCAAATTAAAGAGAATTTGATGCTCTATGAGCTCATAATCAACATGAATTTTTCATCGATTTTGAAGAAGTTAGAGCAAAAAATTGGAAGCAAACGTGTTTTATTCAAAAATGTCACACCTTCAAGAACCTACATCTCGGAAACTATGAAAGATATACAGAGTGTTTACCAACTGCCTACCAATACTGCAATACTCTCGGGCAGGGCATTGTTCCTGGGTAAAATACAATATCTTAATATCATATTTAAATTTTCCGGAAGTCTTTAGTTATGGTACTAACACAGCGGTCATCTTGCTTTTTTCACTTATTATTTTTTTACTAAATAATGGTTAAACATACGAAATTGTAACTTTGTATGATCATTTATAACAACTTGACAGAGCTAGAAACAAATTATGATAATTTTTAAAATTCATGAAACAAAATGGCATTCATTTAAAATGTTGTTTCTTAAATAACTCATAAACCGTTGGTTTTACAAAAACTTTACAAGAATAACTTTTTTAGTAAATTTAATTGCCTATCGATTGGTACCAGACTTTTTTAAGATTGAACCAATATTAACTGAGTGGCAGCTTTTGTGGTTGGTGGTCCACCTTTATAGGGTTATTTAATGTTATTTTATTATTTGAAATGACCTAAAATCGCTACAATTAACATCCAATGCAAAAAGAGATTGTTGCATCATTGAGGCGACTCTATCAGCATGACTTGGTTTGCACTGCAATAAACTTTCAGTGGTCACCTATCACTGAGGCTGCTATATCTCAGTTAATATCAGTTCAATCTTGGAAAATGTGGTACCAATCGATAGGCTATTAAATTTACTAAAAAAGTTATTCCTATAAAGTTTTTCTAAAACCAACGGTTTCTGAGTTATGTAAAATCAATTACAATCAGGGGTGTTTTAGTACAAAATATGTTAAAATCAATCTCTGTTCCAAGTTCACTATTGATATTACGGTTATAGTACGCTGGAGCGAAATCCAAAAACATAGGGTACATCAATTCTTGTTTACCAAGGAGGTTTTCATAAGGAAAATAGTCAGAGTTCAAGTAGACCTTTGCATTCTGAAGATTACAACTATCAAATTCCGAGATTGATTTATTAATTTCATTCTTACGATCTGTCTGAAACGCTAAAACAAGCGTTTGGTGTTTGGTGTGTTAAGATGGGATGTAGTTTTTACTGCCCAAGAATGAACAGTGCTATTTTGTAAATTTGGTAATTCTGAAATCTCCCAATGATAAAAGCTTAGCTTCAGCAGTGTATCAGCATCGAGCAATCTCAAAAATTTCAACCTCACATGATCTTCTAAAGTAATATATGGAATTCTCCATTGAAGCTTCGTTATTTTTACATTAACATTTGTTGCTTCTGTAGACTCGATGCAATTGAGATCTGTTGGCGATCTTAATAATACAAGTTCTTGTTTCAAGTTTAGAATTATTCTTTGAAAGTCTTCAAAAAATGGTAAAACTAATTTAAGAGGTACACAGAATGTAAACTTATTATTTTTTAGTGTATATCCTGCTCTGTCAAACCCAGCCAAGTGATATGTGTTTTTATCAAACATATTTTTCACTAGTATAGCTTTAATTGTTGATGTTAATCCAATTAGTCTTGATTTAGAAATTTGTTGTCCAGCCCATTCATATCGAATTTCATCAAAGAGATTTCCAATGAGGTTACTGGATAATACTTAGCTTCTATCTGATCATCCCCAGCCTTCGCGCCTGGTTTTGTACACTTCACTTCCCCTTCAATAAATATAAATGATTTGCAGGGAAGGCTGTACTGATCCATAGAAGCCACATGGATGCGAGCTTCATCTGAGGGTTTAATTTCTTGACCTGAATATACTGTATGAGTATGGAACTGAAATTTAGTAATATCATTATAGAACTCGAGTTGAGATTCAACATCAAGAATTTCACTAATTGCTGCGCCGTACATGACGCCAATCTACTATAAATCCCAACTTTTCCAATATTCTTGCACTTTTCGGTGATATAGCATGTAGCTTTTTAGGTGTTGACTCTATCATGTTCGAGTCTCTAATGAGCTTCTGTAAGCAAATGTTAGTGTGAGGTTTGAAAACGAGAAATACCATTTCAAGTTCTTTGTTTTTCACGAATGTGAACTCTAATTGGAATTATATCTCCCCGAAAATCAATAAACGATCCTTCTTGATCGGTTACCTCTACATTAATGCTTTGAATTCTATGTGTGTTTAAAGGCATATAGATTATTGGATTAGGGGTTTCATTTATTAAATACCCACTATAGGTACTCTGGGTGAAAACTCGTATATAATAATTATGTTTCTGTTTGCCATTAGAGTAACTCCCACACACTATATTACACTCAACTACAATAGAGTCAATATTTGTTATGCTAACTAAATGCTGAAAATAATGCCATTTATTCGGTTGTAATATAACATTATCAAAACCAAGTATTTTTCCCATTGAAGCAGATGATGTAAAGTCAATAGGCTTATCAGAACGAATTTCAAGCTTCATAGTACTCGTGTTAGCTCTTATATTAAGTTTCTTTTCATCACTATTCAATTTAGTCTTTAAAGCTAATATAATGTCATCTTCATATGCACCCGTATCAAGATCAATTAATTTATCGCCATATTTGAAGCTAGAATTTTTACCTTTTATAACATTTGCAATGCTATTGTAAGTACAGAAATTAATCAATCCAATTTCCCATTCTTTATTTTTATCCAAATCGAGAATTTCTTGCAAATGTTCATAGAGGTCACTTGATCTAGATCGTAATGTAATAACAACCATCTTGTATGTTTTTGCCACAAATACTGGATTACAACTGGTTCGCAAAAAACAAGAGCATGAGGTGTCCACAAATATCTGTATGTAATGGTTGCATGTACTCAACATTGTAAAAAATATTCACACCTGTTTCTTTTTTCCAATATTTATTCAATTCATAAGGTGGTTGTAAATTACCAATTGGATCAAAATAGTAAACATTTGATCCCCGTTTCTTATAACCAACCCAGTGTGTGCCATGTCCAGATTGACTGTCTAAATTAACAATACAATTCTCATTTTTTAGAATTTTATTAGGTAATGTATCTATCATGTATACACCTTGTAGGGGAATTTGTAATAATTTACACCATTTTATTAGATCGTGATTAGACAATTCACCATCAATATTCATTTTTTCACCTTCTTTGTCTTTCTATGTTTTTACCTCTTTTTTACTTTTTTTCTGTGGGAATAAACTCACACCATATGATGAGGAGGAGGAGGAGGAGGAGGAGGAGGAGGAGGAGGGGTTGGGGGGAATCAAAATACGACCACCCGAGATTGGAGGGTATGGCTTCAAATAGTAACCTCTACCTGCAATATGCTGTTTCAACTGAGCAATAGCTTTTTTCCTTAGCAAGGTGCTATGAGTTCTCCTAACACTTATGCTCTTCTTCTTCTTCTTTTCAAACCACCGCCAAACGCTGATTTAGCTTTCATCACGTTTGTTACAAGATAACTAAGTGCTTTTTCACTAAGGGATGTTTTCGGATTTTTGAATATCTCCCATGCAGCGTTTGCAAGAGCTCTGTCAGCAATCGCTCGCGACTTAAGGGCAGGTCACACCGAGCTCGCATCCGCGGTGGTAGCAAAGTCAAAAAACTCGCCTTCCATGTTATTAAGTTGTGCAGGTCACACCGAGCTCGCTACCGCGGAGGTAGTACCTCGGCGGTAGTTTCACTTCGCGAGCCAGACAAACTTTTGAAACGTCTCCTAGTGGGAGTACCGCTAGCGGTAGTGAGCTCGGTCTGACGTGGCCAATCTAATAACATGGAAAGCGAACTCCAGAACTTCACCATTGGTAGCGCATGCGCAGAATACCGAGACTCACACGTGACAATGAGTCATTTGCATGCCTACAGCGATGCAACATTTTGTGTTGCAGTCGGAATTGAGCTAATGTCATTTGCATTGTCTTCTGTTGTTGCATTGTCATTTTCATTGTTCATAATTTTATTTAAATTATTTAATTATATTTCTTTAATCTTCATCTATTCTTAATCAACTATTGCTTCAATGGAGAACCTAATTGAAGAAGTGAGGAAACGACCCATAATATGGGATTTCAGAAACAACAATTATAAAGAGGCGAAGTACAGCACTCTGGTTGCTGGCCTTCCCCCACTTCTAGAGAACCAGCCTCATCAAAACAAGAACAAAACCAAACTACCACTGGCGGACGTTTTTTGGTGTGAACTGCTTCCAGATCGAATAACTACCTCCACAGGAGTGAGCTCGCTACCACTAGCAGACGTTGGTGTGCCGACTGCTTTATTACAATATCACTATTTTGAGTGTATGCTATATCATGTACCTTACAGGCTCTATCTAATGAATTTATACCTTGATCACCTCTCTTTAACCTTTGATTAACCTTTGTTCCTGGGCCACAATACTGATAACCCCCGGCTATCAGAAGCTGAGTATATTTCTGCTGCAGAGTGTTGTAAAGAATTAAAATATTTGAAGACTATTCTTTCAGAATTGATTAACAAAACTATAAATACAGTACCTACTTAATGTGAACAATCAAAGTGCTATCAAGCTAATTAAATCAGGTCAAATGAACAGGAAAAGTAAACACATTGATGTCAGGTACCATTTTGTAAACTGATTTTTTGTTAAAACATTTTGACATTAAGGAGGAGTGTTGGAATATAATAATTCATGTAAAACTATATTCTGTATTATTTCTATTGTAATGTCAAAATTATTTATGTGTTTGAACAACTATGGTGGCAGCACTGTCATGGTGATTAAAACGCAGTTGGTATGTAAAATTGTTTTCTTTGTGAGTTTCCCTTGTCAACTCTTTATTCTTTAAAAGTAAAACTAAAACTTTATCAGGTTATGGGCCCAGATAATGGCCAAAAACGTAAAAACAAGTAAAAAAGTTAAATCTTAAAACAAGTAAAACATAAAAAGTGATTATTGGTTTTTCTCTTAAAATAATAGTAAAAGGTAACCTCAAAATGGTGACGATGGATGGGGAAAATTATGTGCATAAGCTGAAGGATGCAGATTCATTCACTATGTGGGAATTTGAAATTAAAATATTACTTAAAGCTAAAGATCTGATGGATGTGGTAGATGGAACTGAAACTTCAGAACAACAGGGTGAAAGTGCTGATAAGATTAAGATTTTCAAAAACAATGACACAAAAGCTCAACATTACATCTTGATGACGCTGGACAATGATGTAAAAATACATATTATATCATGTAATAGTGCCAAGGAGATGTATGACACATTGAAAAATTTATTTAAATGTGACACAACTCAACAAAAATGTGCTCTTCTTCAAGACTTTTATACATGCAAGTTCTCTACAGATAAAGACATGATGGGTAACATACATTCAAAACATCGCATACAAATTGAACAGACTTGAGCAGAGAATCGATGAAACAATGGTGATTACTAAAATACTGAGTGTAGGCCTACTCCCAGAACAGTATAAACATTTTTCAAGTGCGTGGGATTCTACAGTAAACACGGAAAAGACTTTGGATAATCTAAAGGCTAGAATTGTCCAAGAAGAAATTAAATGGTCAGGTGAGAGCGAATCTCTGGCGTTTAAAACAGTAAGACAAGAACGAGGTAAGATCAAGGCTTCTACTTCCAATAGTAAGACAACAAAATGCTACCGTACTCCTGTAATGAATATGGACACATTCGTAATAACTGCCCAAATAACAGGTCTAAACAAAAATTTTGTACTTATTGCAAAAAGTCAAATCATTATGAAAAGGATTGTTTTTTGAAAAACAATAGGTCTAGCGATAACAAGTCATGTAAAATCTGTAAAAAAACTAATCACAATGAAAAAGACTGTTACTTTCGTAATAAGGCTCGAAGTAAAACATCTTTTCTAACTCAAGTAAATAAGTCATAGCCTAAAAGCAACTGAGGGTCAGGATGTCTCCAATAAAGTACTTATCATAGATAGTGGTTGTACACCAAACCACATGACTAATGATGTCAGTATTTTAGATAATGTAAAAACATGTAAACAAACGATATCTGTTGCCAAGAAAGATCAAAGTATGGTAGCATTAGCTTCAGGAGTTGTAAACTCAGAACAGTGTATACTTAAAAATGTTGCATTAAATATGTCCCAGATCTCACAAATAATTTAATGTCAGTAAATGCAATTACCGAAAATGGTGGAAAAGTTTTGTTTACTAAAAGTAAAGTCCAAATCATGAAAAACGAAATTGTTATTTTGGAAGGGAATAAAAATAAGCAAGGTGTATATGAAGTTCAATTAAAAGAAGAAATTAAAAATAATGTAACTATTGCAGAATATGCCAGTAAAATAGGTAATCATGACAAGGCTATAGTGAATCATATTTCTAAGAAGATTGACAAAGATTCTGAATCCAGTTTCTCAAATCATTCAGAAGCAATGAATTGGCATAGGAAATTAGGTCATATTAGTTTCAAGAATCTTGAAAAATTATCAAAAATTTCAGTAGGAATTCCATCAAATGTATTGAATATTTGTGAAGAGGAATTTTGTAATATTTGTCAAAAAGCCAAACAAGTAAGAAAACCTTCCAATTCCATAAGAAATAGAGCATCATTTATTTTGCAAATTCATTCAGATTTATGTGGTCCTATTGATCCACAAACTCATGATGGTAAAAATTATTTTTTGACATGTGTTGATGATTTCAGTCATTTTTGTAAAGTCTATTTGTTAAGATCTAAGAATGAAACTGCTACTTATTTGAAAGAATATGTATATGAAGCTGAAGCTCATTTCAATCTCAAAGTTGCTAAAATCAGGTGTGATAATGGTGGGGAATATGTATCTAATTGCTTGAAAAATTGGTGTAAATCACGGGGAATTGTGCTAGATTATACTATACCCTATTCACCCCAACTAAATGGAACTGCTGAACGAATGAACAGAACATTAATGGAAAAAGCAAGAGCATTAATTTTTTATTCAAATTTACCCAAAAGTATGTGGGGAGAGGCTGTATTTGACATATCTGCCTATCTTATAAATCGTAGTCCAACTGTTAGTATTAATACAACACCTGCTGAAAAATGGTATGGTAGAAAATCGGATTTGAGTAAATTAAACATATTTTGGTTCTAAAGTACATTCAAAAGTATTAGGTCCACTTAAAAAACTTGACAGCCGTAGCAAAGAGGCAATTTTTGTATGATATGCCCCAAATGGTTATAGATTATGGGATCCAGTAAAAAGAAAGATTTTTATCTCGAGAGATGTTTTGTTTAATGAAAAAGAAGAAATGTTCTATTCAAATGAAACTGTAAAAGACCAAAATGAAATGCTTGTAAAATGTAGACAAAATAGAAATGATTTAGAAAATCAGAGGGAACAAGAAAATGTACAAGAAGCAGAGATGATGAATGAAAGAGAACAAGAAGCAGAGATGATGAATGGAAGAGAACAAGAAGTAGAGATGATGAATGAAAGAGAACAAGAAGCAGAGATCAGGAATGAGATGAATGAAAGAGAACAAGAAGCAGATATGGTGAATGAGGATCAATTAGAAGAAGTGAATCAACATTATAGTTTGAGACCAAGAAATAATATAAGACTACCTGCTAGATACAATGATGGACAAGTAATGTTAACATTTATGGAATGCATGGAGAGTGAGGTCAGAGAAAAATGGAAGGAAGTAATAAATAAAGAGAAAGTATCTTTGGAAAAGAATAATACTTGGAGTATTGTTGATGAAAAAGAAACTACAGGAAAGGAAATTTTAACAAGTAGGTGGGTATTCAAAGTAAAAGATAATGGTATATACAAGGCTAGGTTAGTTGTTAGAGGATGTCAACAGAAAGAAGGTTCAATCGATTTTAAAGATACTTTTAGTCCTGTTGTAGACAATGCATCATTAAGAATTTTGTTTTCAATTGCAGTGCAGGATAATTTGAAAATCCAAACATTTGATGTAAAAACTGCTTTTTTGTTTGGGGAATTGGATGATGAAATTTTTATGAGATTCCAGAAGGATTTGGTGATGAAGAAGGAAAGGTATGTACTGGGTCCGGCAGTCAAACCTGACGGTTTTTGATATTGGATAAATTAAAAAGCTGTTGAGATATATTTATATATTTTTTTATTGTAAAGAGGAGAATTGGAAATTACATTTAGTATTAAAAAAAATTGAAAAATAGCTTACGGCGCAAAAATTACGTCATTTAAATGTTGACCACCATTTTCTGTACACTGTACGAGTCTCTTGGAAAAGTTCGTCATGACTCTCTCCAACGTTTGCCGCGGGATCTCACGAAGTTCTCGCCGAATATTCTCCTTCAGTTGATCCAAATTTCTTGGCTTGTCAACATACACTCTTCCCTTGAGATACCCCCACAGATAAAAGTCACAAGGGGACAAGTCAGGAGAACGTGCTGGCCATTCAATGTCACCCCTGAGCAAGATCAGCTTGCCTGGGAAAAATCCTCTGAGTTGAGCCATGGAGGCCCGCGAGGTATGGGCAGTAGCTCCGTCCTGCTGAAACCATACCCTCCTGAGAGGTATGCGGTGGCGACGTAACTCAGGAATGAGAAAGTCACGGATCATGGCAACATAACGCTCTGGGTTCACTGTCACTGTATGGCCACCCTCTTCAAAAAAATAAGGCCCTATAACTGTTGACCTACACACTGCAGCCCAGACAGTTACTTTTTCACAGTGAAGAGGCCGCTGATGAAGTTCCCGTGGGTTATTTGGGGCCCAATAACGGAAATTTTGTTTATTAACACATCCATTAAGGTGGAAATGAGCTTCGTCTGAAGTCAAAACAATGATTCCAGGGTCTTCCTCAATCTTTCTTAACATGGTTTCAGCAAAATTCAACCTTCTACCAAAATCTCCTGCTTGTAACTCTTGAACAATAGCAATCTTGTAAGGGTGGAAGCTCAAGTCGTCATGAAGAATACGTCTCACAGACCGGTCGGAGATCCAAAGAGCTTGGGCGTGACGAATGGCAGAGCGATGAGGGCTCCGTTCAAAAGCATGTCGAACAGCCTCAACGTTAGCAGGAGTTCTTACCGTTCGAGGTGATCCTCCTCTCCTTCTTGTGGTTCCAAACGCAGTGTTCTGAAAGTTCCAAACCCACAGAAGAATTGTGTTTCGTGACGGGATCGCACCACGAGGGGGAATGTTAAACTGTATACGGAAACTCCTTTGCGTTAGAATCACAGAATCATTATTTCTAAAAAACGTCTCGACTACAAACGCACAATGTTCAGCGGTCCAACGCTCCATTGTTACTGAACTAATGAACTTCCACTCAAGGTGAACAAGATGGCGCCCATCCCCACCCGCCCAGTCACCCCCACCACCACCTATCCCCACTTAAAAACCGTCAGGTTTGACTGCCGGACCCAGTAGATTGAAAAAAGCCCTTTATGGATTAAAACAAGCCCCTTCTCAATGGAATAAAAAACTAACATCTTTTCTAAAGCAAGAAGGTTTACATCAAACTAAAATCTGATCAATGCATTTTCAAAGACAGTTCAAATGAACTTTATTCAGCCATACATGTAGATGATGGAATTTTGATGAGCAAGGATGAAACTAAAATGAATAATCTATTGGAAAAATTAATGAAAAATTTTGAAATGACAGTAAATGAGAATCCATCTAGTTATTTAGGTTTGGAAATAAGACAAAACAAAGAAGGCATTTTTGTAACACAGACAAGCTATTCTAAGAAAGTTCTTGAAAATTTTAGTATGACTGGCAGTAAATATCAAAATACACCCATAGTAAAAAATGACCAAATTAAAAAGCTTAGAATAGATTTTCCCTATAGAGAGGCGGTAGGTAGTTTGCTATACTTAACTAACAAAACAAGACCTGACATGTCTTTTGCAGTCAACTATGAAAGCCGGTACTAGATAACCCTAGTGCTAAAGATGTACAAAATGTTAAGAGAACCCTAAGATATCTAAATGGATCAAAAGATGTTGGTTTATTTTTTCCCAGTTGTAAGTCAAATGTATTGAAAGTTGAAGCATATTGTAATTCAAATTATGCTGGTGATCTAAATGATAGAAAGAGCACAAGTGGGTATGTTATATTGTTGGGAGAGCACCAATTATTTGGAGCTCTAGAAAGCAACCAATTATTGCCTTATCCACAGCAGAAGCTGAGTATATTTCTGCTGCAGTGTTGTAAAGAATTAAAATATTTGAAGACTATTCTTTCAGAATTGACTAACAAAACTATAAATACAGTACTTAATGTGGACAATCAAAGTGCTATCAAGCTAATTAAATCAGGTCAAATGAACAGGAAAAGTAAACACATTGATGTCAGGTACCATTTTGTAAACTGATTTTTTGTTAAAACATTTTGACATTAAGGAGGAGTGTTGGAATATAATAATTCATGTAAAACTATATTCTGTATTATTTCTATGTAATGTCAAAATTATTTATGTGTTTGAACAACTATGGTGGCAGCACTGTCATGGTGATTAAAACGCAGTCGGTATGTAAAATTGTTTTCTTTGTGAGTTTCCCTCGTCAACTCTTTATTCTTTAAAAGTAAAACTAAAACTTTATCACGGGAAGGTGAAATTCACTTGGTGAGATATTAATTAATTTATTTAAAATAGTTGATGTAATGTCCCCTGCAGTACCCTCTATACCTTTGACAATTTTGCTAGCTGAACTCAAGATTCCTCTCCCTCGTTTCCTAGAAGATAACTTTCTTCTACATACCATTTTTCATTACCTTTCAACTCAATAGTTGAACATCGACTGAGCTTAATTAATTGAACACTTAACCTTAATCGAGAGACAAAGACATTGTCTCACTAAGTGCTTTATATATTACTACAAAGTTGGTATGTTTTAATCAAAAGGGGATACAATTTTCTATCATCAAGTGTCTTATTAGCACACTTGTTAAGTATGTTGTAAGTTTTGTAGAAATTGCAAAGAATTGAACGTTCATCAATCATAAATCTATACCAATGTCTTAGACTAACATCGAGAGAAGTGTCTGATGAATTGACACATGATTTGATATAAGATAATGTATGATTTCTTACTACCAGAGATTCCTGCATCAATTGCAGTGTTTCCAAATCCCTAATCTTATTTCGTACATTTTGTATAGATTCCAATATTCTCTTACTATCATTTTGCATTGAATCATATTTTTTCAAAGCAATATGGAAAAGTAATAGCATATTCACACAACATATTATAAAGAGAAGAACAGTGTACTATTCTACATCTTCTACTTCTTTGACACAACAAACAGGTAAGAATTAAAAACAATTTTTACAAAGCAATTACAATTTATTATTACATTTTACTACTACTACTACAATATTTGCAACAAACTACTTGTAAAACATATCACATCGAGATGATATGACATTAAGATTATTAGAACTTTAGGCTTTAATAATCTTAATATCACTCCACCTTGGTGTCATATGTTTTACTACAAGACACATTTCTGTACAATTTTCATTGAATTTTTCAATTTTTGTGGATGGGATGATTGTGGCAAATTGTTGTGGTAAATATATTTCACATTCAATTATATTGTAGACGCCTTGCATATTTTTAGTATTATTCTACGTCTGTGTCTATTCGTTTCCTCCCTTGCAGAGAGGATTGGGTGAGGGAGGTGTTCCTCCAATTCCCTCAGAGGAACCCAGGGTTTGGGTGTAGGCTTATTTATAAGCCCAATGAAGTCGAGGGCCTCCTCCTCCTCTTGAGCTGCTTGTTGCAGTAGTGGTGTGAGGGAGGAGTTCTCACCTTCATATGCATGTTGTTTCTGTTAAATAAAAATAAATCTATGATTAGTAACTTATTAAGTTACTCACCCAACAAAAATCATTCAAACTCAAAAATCATCCATCAAATGTAGAGTTCAAATTAATAAGCAATTTCTTGTAATATTGATCACATCAAATAACTATTATCTGAATGAAGTTAATATACTAAAAAGAAACATTAATTTTCCTAGCATAATGTGAAGTCATGTAATGCAAACAGATTTCATCCATTGGAAATTGGATTTTCTCAGTAAAGTAAGAAATTTATCAGATAGTAGGATGCTTTCAACCTAATCACTTCGAATAACAATATTTTGAATATGAAAGCAATGTAATATCAAATCTACTCATTGATTTTCAATTAGCATCTCATAACTATGTAGAGATATTAAATTTCTTCATTAAGCTCTTTGATTTTACAGACTTTGAACGTACATTTTGAATGTAAGAGCAATATAATATCAAATCTCCTCATTGATTTTCAATTAACATCTCATAACTATGTTGAGTTGCTAAATTTCTTCTCAATATTATTCTGATTTTCATTATGCTCTTTGATTTCACAGAGTTTGAGTGTGGAGTGTAGACTACAGCATAATCACTCCAGTCTTAGAGGAGGAAAGACGTGTGAAGAACAAGTAGTAGTACGTCTGAGAGTTGGAGTCTAACCAGAGAGACAGTTATACCCGAGGGCATCACATCATTCATCACATGTAAGTATGATACAATTTTTTCTTTATTTTTCATGATTTTTCAGAACTTACTTCTTTAATTCCTGATAAATTAATACTACAATGCACTTATTCCTAACAAATCAATAATATCTCGATCCTGATTAGGAATTACTTCTACAACAGAGTGCATATTGTACAATATCCAGCTTGTTTTCCCACAGTTTCTTCAACATTCGCCTTTTCTTTTCCATTATAGCTCATCTTTTTATATATATATACAAAATGGAACATGTATCACTTCTTCATAAGGATTTTCAATAATATATTTGCAATATACACATTGCAGATATGATTTTTCGTGTAAAAAATACCCATTTATTGCAAAATAGTTTGCTCTATTAATAAATACCGAGAGCTTGAATGGTTCTGGATGATGGAAAGTTAAAACTCGTTCTTCATATTGTCGTAGAATATTATTATCAAAATTCTCCTCTTCACACAAAATATTATCTTGTTTGTGTCATCCACAATTCGGACTGCATTGATCATGTTCCTTACTAGGATCGTCTGTTGACAACCAATTTTCTAAATATACTGAACAAAACACACATTGCAGAACGTCAGGTACACGCACATATTTAAAACCCTGTTTAGCCATATTTTGAGGTGACAACAGACTCGATTCTAATTTCCAACGATTATCAAATGTTAATAACCTTAATCGCTTGTACATGAAAATCTGATCCTGAGATAACATTTTTGCACTGTACTTGCAGCTTGTCAAATCACAACTGATTCTAGATCAATGTTTACTTGTTTTTATATCTAATTCTATGCCATAGTAATAAATTCTTTGTTTGTTTTCAGCCCCCCACTAGTAGCAGAGGAACCACACCAGAGAACACAGGGTCAGAGGCGTGAGTTCAGGCGCAATTTGCCATCGCATTTCCTTCGAAAACGTTGCTCCAGATATTGAAAGCATACTTGAAAACTCAAAACCTTGTGTTTTTGAGATAATAAGAGAACATGCTGCATGTTTTGAAGGAAATGTGAAATGGTTTTTAGTTTTAAATGTATAATTGTATAAGATGGTAGTTTTAGAATCTGAGGAATCTGAAGCTGTTTCATCCATTGTGAATCTGCATAGTTACTCGGCCATAGGCATGAATGTCTTGGAGAACTATGATAAGTTGAACGAGCATTTCATGTTAGCGGTTAGGAAAATTTTAAGTTCGTTCGATGGATGGTAACGAATCTGATTGTGAGGATGTACCCATCACCAGGAGTTACACCAAGAAAACTGCACGTCATATTCCGTGCAGGTATTGTTTCATCATAATGGATGTGAATGGAGATATGGTGTACGGCCCAGTACTCTATAGATCTATAGATCGAGTAATATGAATGAAAATATCATAGAGAAATTTTTCAAGGAAATAATCGAACTGGGTGATTTATTGAGTGTGGATATAGAATGCGAAATTCCGATGGAGCATTTAAGTGATCGTCAGCAATGCAAATTTCAAAATGCTGATGAGTGTGGCCTTTGCAATGAAGTTTTTACTGAAACAGACACAAAGGTATGCCATCATGCACATGAAAATGGAAAGTTTTTATGTGCTGCTCATGTGTCATGTAATTTAAATACTCAAACTGACAACATGATTAGCTGTTACTTCCATAATTTTAGCGGATTTGACAGCAATTTCATTCTAAAAGCTCTCAGAAAATGTAAAAAAAAATTTCCTGTATCGCCAATACATCAGAAAGATTTTTGACATTGACAGTGGGAAAAATTAAGTTTTTAGATTCATATGAATTTATGAATGAATCCTTGGAAGTATGAGTGTGCAACTTGGTAGATAGTACAGATATGGAATTGAAGTTCAAATGTCTGTTTTCAGTATTTAATGACCCTGATCTCGAACATAGGCAACTCTTGTTAAAAAAAGGAGTGTATCCCTATTTGTACATATCTTGCCCTGAAAATATCAGAGACTTCTCTCCCGCCAATAGAATGTTTTTATAATGACCTTAATGATACACCTCTCTACCCCAAAGAATATGAGCATGCACAAAGAGTGTTCTCAACATTCAAGTTGAAATCTCTTGGAGAGTATCATGATTTCTATCTGTGCCTAGATGTCATGCTATTAGTTGAGGTTTTTGAAGAAATGAGGTCAATGCTTTTTAGCTCATATGGCCTCGATGTGACTCATTTTCTTTTGCTTGCTCATTACACTTGGAATTGTATGTTAAAGTACACCAGGGTTGAACTCCAATTGATTACCGATCCCAATATTCATCTAATGTTTGAATCGGGAATGTGTGGTGGTGTTTCGTTTATTGGCAAGCATTATTGCGAAGCCAATAACAAACACATCCCTGACACATACGATCCCACAAAACCAAGTAACTATTTGCTTTATATAGATTGTGATTCTTTGTATGCCCACTCTATGAATCAATTCTTACCTTATGGAAATTTCAAGTTCCTCTCAGAGGAAGAAATCCATGCTCTTGACTTTACAAATTTGGAGAGTGAGTCAGAAACTGGTTATGTTATTGAATGTGATCTCAAGTACCCCAAGGAGTTACATGATATGCATGCCAATTTCCCTCTTGCTCCACTTCATCAAATTCCCCCTATCGAATTGTTCTCCAAGTACCAAACCAATGAGAATGGTCAAACTCTGACTAAAAAACTCATGAACACACTTTTTGATTGAGAGAGGTACATTGTTCATTACCTGAATTTGAAGCTGTACCTTCAACTTGGATTGCAATTAACAAAAGTACATCACGTCATTAGCTTCTCCCAATCGCCCTGGTTGAGGAACTACATTGAGTTCAATACCTGTAATAGGCAAGCCACAAAAAATAAATTTGAAGTCTCTTTTTTCAAACAAATGTTGAATCTTTGTTTTGGAAAATCGATTCAGGGAAATCAGCAACAATGTAATGTTAAAAAAACTATGCGGTTTCTGCAAATCCATCCTACTCACAAACATTGAACCTATGATGAGAGTGATAATTTTCCAAAGGCCTCACAAGTTATGCTTCATGATTTTAATGTAGACGATGCTATAACAGGTGGTGAATCAGTTGAAGAAGTTCAAAAAACTGTAAATGACTCAAGGAAATTAGCCAAAGGTGGTGGTTTCCATTTGAGGAAATGGTGTAGTAACAACCCAGAAGTTTTGAAGAATGTTCCTGATGAAGATATTGAACAAAAAATTGCATGGTTGCCTGTAAAGTCGGTATACGGGCGAAAGTTTTACGTGACAACGACTTTGAGTGGTAAAATAATTTTAATGTGAATATTCATTCGTATAGTAGGAAGAAGGATGAAATAATAACTCACAATGAGAGTGAGTGAGAGGCACACGTCCCTTCCACTCGGGCATGGTTAGCCCGCGCCCACCTAAGAGCGAGAGAGACAACCATTGACTTGACATTTTGAATTAGTGGCGCAGTCGCAGGAGATTGCTTGCGGCGCCTGCGCAGGTTGACTGCTCCGTTTCACTCTCTCTCCAGGTGAATGCCTTTGGATTGCTGGATTGCTGCAGGCTGCGTTGCTCGCCACTGCTCCTATTCGTGCTTTTTCCAGACGACCGTGAACCAAAACGAACGCTCTCACTTGCTCTCATTGTGAGTGCATAACGTGGGAACATAACACAGTTTCTTGAAGTGTCTCCCGGCAAACCAATTTATAAGACGTTGTCACGTCAAAAACTTTTAACTTGGACCAAGATCAGAATATCAAAACATTAGCTATCATTTGGAATCCGAAAACAGATGTCTTTCAATTCACATTTCAAAACAAACAATTCAATCACAAGTTAACAAAGAGATCTGTCTTGTCAGCTATTGGTCAAATATTTGATCCTCTGGGAATCATTGGCCCTGTGGTTTTGTTAGCAAAATTATTAATGCAGAAATTGTGGGCATGTAAGATTGGCTGGGATGATCCCCTGCCTGAAGAGATTGCAAATCAATGGATGTTATTCAGACAAACAATACCAATTCTCACTCAATTGCAAATTCTCAGGTGTATCACAAACAAAATCATTGCAAATCAATATGAGATTCATGGATTTTCTGATGCATCAGAAGTGGCATATGGTGGATGTGTATAGCGTCGGTTTATTGCAAAAAGTCACTAAGTACAATTTTTGTGAATTTTCACTTTTTGACATCATATGATTCAACTTTCCATTCTTTTTCATTGCAAGAAGTCACCAAGTGCATATCTTGGCTACTTTTATCAATAATAAAGGTTTATGTTTCATCAACTACCACAAAACTTCCCTGATATAATGCAAGAATTCATTAAGTAACTAAATGAGTTTTATGCATTTCAGAATATATATTAGTTAGTGCAAAAACTCATCAAGTTACTTAGTGAATCTCAAACAACTTTGTGTCCATTTCTTTGATTGCAAAAACTCACTAAGAGCACTTGATGAGATTTTGCACTCTAGCAGGCAGCTGTCCACACTAGAAGGCATTGGTAGTTTGTGATTTGTGGCATTCTTGTAATCCTAACCAAGATTCTGAAGTAAATTTGATTCTGAGGTTGTTGAGAGTTGTTGTTATAGAAAATAATATAAAAATATTTTTTCTTTTTTATAATATCTTTAACAAGTTTTGAAATGTTGGAGGAAGAAGGAGAATCATCCATATTTCTGTCAAGAGTGGATTTAATAAGTAATTTGGTACATCAAAACACAAACAGAGGGGTAAGCCAATTTCATACAAGCATCTTCTATCTTAATATTATTTTTAATCTTAGATGTAAATATCATTATAACTTCTGATGATAAATAAGAAACAATAGTTTTATTGTATCAAACCATGAGAAATGCATGAATTTACAATGGTATGTAGTGTCTTGTTGTTATTATTATTCTTGGAAAATCTTTTTGATACATAAACAAGAGCTTCTTACTCTTCTGACACAGATTTAATTTGATCGAAGAAGAGGTAACTTGATTCTTGTATTCCCATCCTTGTCGTGAAACAAATAAATTTCTAGGTTAGGATTTCTCATGTACCTATAAACTGTAAAATTATACAACTTTTTCAATTATAGACTTACTATAATAACTTTGAAAGCATAATTATCACTTAGTTTATCATACAATGTAGGATAGAAAATGATCTGCAGTTTATTACTACTAACTTACTACAGACTTGAAAAATCACTTGAAACATAGTACCGTACCATATGGTTTACCGTATTGATTTGATTGTATGAAATTAAATCGAGACAAACATTTGTAATGAAAATTCCATTTCACTGCATTTAAAAATGTTGTGTATTTGTTAATGATATGTTGTACTTTTTGCAGGTTACATGAAGGAAGATGACACTTCAAGATGAACTTTCCTGGATGTAAATAATCATCTTTGTTTCATAACTCAAATAAGGTAAGACCATAATGGTGCTTATTGTAATAATTTTATTGTAAGGTCTTTTTCAGGCATGTTTTTATGAAAGGCCTGCATCAGTAGGAAAACTGAAAAAAAATCTTACAATCTCAAATTTCATATAAATATGCTCTATTCCAATTTATACCTGATTCAAACCTTACATTGCAGCATGCAGGCTTATGGCAATGCATTTTCTTATATGAATAGAGCTTACTGTTTCCATTAAATATTCTTTATTTAATATTTTCATTTATTAGGCTATAGTTTAAAGTAGAAATTTATACATAAAACTTTGTGTAAAACTAGCCTAGCCTACTCTTATTTTCAAAGTATCTTTGTTCTTCCTGAGATGAATCTTGTTTATTACAAACTAATAAAAAATAATAATCAAATCATTGAAAAAATAGAAGATGTAGTTTTATAATTATAACATAGACAATTCCAATGTATTATCAATGATAATAATGACTTTCAGGGTATTAACATCAATGATTCCATAAATAGCCAAAATACTATTTTACATCTATAGAGATAACTCTAGAACTCTTCAAAATGCTTTTCAAGTTACTTGTTTCAACATAATTTCGCCAGATGAGACCCCTCAATTTGTGAACAAAATAATTTTATTGAAAAATATCATTGTACAAAATGAGTCCATGACTCAACAAAATGAATGAACTGGTTATTGAGGTTATCCATGCTTATTGAAAAGAAAATGTATTAAATAATCATTCTGACTAACTTATAACTTCTTGATATATAGTTCACTTACTTGAGTCGCAGATGCGTTTCGAGCTCATGTGACTCATCCTCGGCTCTTTGAGCTAAGACCGGTCTCAGCTTAAAGCGTCAAGGATGAACAACATAGCTCGAAACGCATCCGCAACTCAAGTATGTGAACTGAGTTGATCACAATAATGAATGAACTGTCTAACAAGCAATGAAATGCATTGGATTCTGATGTTGTTATTTTTTTATACAATGTTTCAGATGGTTGGATGCTCAGCATTTGGGTGCACAACTAGATCGGAGAAGGTGTATGTAATGAAGAAGTATCCCAAGGATCCAGCAAGAAGAAAGGTATGGGCAGCCAAGGTGAAGAGGAAAGGATGGACACCCAGTGACACATCAGTGCTCTGTGAACTACATTTCGAGCAATCCATGTGGGAGAAAACGAGGGAAGATGGAACCAAAAAGCTGAAGCCGAATGCTTATCCAACGATCTTCTCTTTTTCTTCAAAAAACGAACCCAGAAAACCTCCTAAGGTACGTGAAACTACATCAATGAACTACACCGCTGCATCAACACTGCCATCAACATCAGCTTCTGCTCAACCCACAATGTTCAATCCTGCTACTGGAACATCCAAGAAATCAAACATATTGCTTGACCAACACACAATGGAATCTACTTCATCCCTCCTAGAACAACAAAACAAAAAATTATTCCTAAAGAACCAAAAGTATAAGAAGCAGTTGAGGCAACTAAAATTGAAATTGAAGAGAAGTGAGGTAATTAATGAAAACAAATATAACAAAGTATTCAACCCAGACCAGATTCAAGCATTGCAGCGCTCATCCACTAGGAATTTGAAATGGAGTACTGAAACAGTTTCAAATGCTTTAAAATTGAAATTTGCGTGTGGAAATAATGGATACAGAGAGCTTTTGAAACAGGGTATGCCTCTACCATCACTGAGGACATTGAGAAGACGGCTTGAAAACCTCCACTTTGATAGTGGAGTACTCAACGAGGTTTTGAGTTTCTCCAAATAAAAATAAGTACATTCTCCTCCTCCCAGGAAAGAGACTGTGTTATATTATGCGATGAGATGGCTATCACTCCTGCAAGTACATATGACACAAAACTGAAGAAATATTTTGGGAATGTAACGTTGCCTGAGCACACAGGAATTGCTTCTCACGCCTTTGTTGTGATGCTAGGAGGCATCACGTCACGATGGAAGCAAACCGTTGCTTATCACTTCACAGGAGACAATATTGATGCCTCAATCTACAAGAAAATTATTTTCGAAATCATTGAAAAAGCAGAAGCTGTGGGACTGAAAGTGATCTGCATCACATCGGATATGGGGGCAGCCAACAAAGGTTTGTGGAAAAGATGGGGAGTAATGGCTGGTCGTCATTGCCAAACAAAAAATTCAATAATTCATCCACTGGATGCAACCAGAAGTATACTTATCATGGCAGATGTTCCTCATCTTTTTAAAAACATTAAGAGTATGCTAGTGAACAACAAAATTATTCGTGTTCCTGAAGACATTGTTGAGAAAAATAACTTGAGCAGTTGTTGGGTGGAGGCTCAACACATTCAAGATTTGATTAATTATCAGGAAAAGATGGAGTTCAAGTTGGCACCGAAATTAAGTCAAGAGGATCTCACTCCAACTCACTTTCGAACAATGAGAGTGTCAACATCTACTCATGTTGTGAGTCATGATGTGAGTAGTGGATTGAAATTTTTAGCTGCTCAATGCAATAAAGCAGAATATAAAACAACAGCTTGGTTCATTGATCAAGTTGAAAGATGGTTCAAATTGATGACTTCAAGACACCCAGTCAATGCACTTAGCAAAGAGAAGCTTCAGATCTACGAAGAGGTGATTGAATTTCTAAGAAACTTCATTGACTTATTCACTAGGATTGAAGTAGGAGAAAAAAAGCACTGGAAGCCATCAAAACAGGGGTCAACATTTCAACCAAGTCAATCCTGGACCTACAAAAAGAACTACTGAGTGAAGACCACTACAAGTTCCTTCTGACAGCTCGCTTCACTCAAGATTGTTTGGAGAATTTGTTCAGCAGTGTGCGCATCAAACAAGTGATTCCAAACGCGGCTCAATTCAAAAACATTCTAAGACTGATCAGTGTTTCTCAATTCCTGAGTGATGTGTCTAAGACAAGCTACGAAGAGGATGATAGGGAGATGCTTAGTGGCTTCTTGAACGTCTTAGAAAAAAAACAAAATGTGTACCGACTGAAGAAACTTTCACCGACATTGAAACGACGTACGAACCTCCAATAATGAGCTACAGTGATCTCAGTGCACTGTATAACGTTTGTGGGTACATCATGTCCAGCATAGTTAAAAATGGAAAAACATGTGAGGTATGTGTTGGAAGTGTTGGCACAAAAACTTACAATGAGTCACTGGAGTATGCAGGTTTCACTCGCATAAAGTGCTTCCGAGAAAAGTGCCTCTTCTTCTGCAACAACATAACTTTTGATTTTTTTTCGAAAATTAGAGAACATTTTCTTGAAATATTGGTGTGTTGCAAAGGATTGCGATATGGACTTGAAAGAGTTTTTTCGTAGGAAGATGGAGATGGTTGATGGGACTCACATTATTGACTGCCACAACATCAAGCATCAGATAGTGATGAGATTCAGTGTATTCAGATTTAAAATTTCCAGTAAAATGAGATTCACAAACTTGAATAAAACTAACAGCAGTAAATCGGTAGCTATGCATTCGATTTAGACAGTTAGTTGATTGATTCATTGATTAGTAAATTAAATTGCCGGTTCTGTTTTAAAATCAATAATGGTCAGGATGAACAGATCGATACTTGTATAATTGTAGCTATGTTTTATTGAATACTGTGAATCTGTATAAATAGATAGATAGTTAGATGAATAGATTGACAACTATACGCATTTCCTTAAGATACGGTAGCTAATTTTATTTAAATTAACAATAGTCATGATGATTAGATAGATAGATAGATAGATAGATATCTAGGTTATAATATAATTATGTAGGGTATGAGAATGAATAGATAGATAGTAGATTGACAATTATTATAATATGCATTTCCTTGAGATAGCTAATTCTATTAAAATTGATAATAGTCATGATGATTAGATTGATAGATAGGTGAAATATATATTTATGTAGGTAAGTAGATAGATAGTAAATTATGAATAGATTGATACATACTATATGCATAACCTTAAATTAATTAGGCAGTTCAATTTATTTATATTTATAAAATAGTCATGATGTATAGATAGATAGATAAGATTAGGTCGTCTATGAATTTGTTGGCAGTTTCTTATTGTCATAATAATTGTTTCGAATATAATAGTCATGATGAATATAATATGATCTGATAGTTATGATGAATAGTCATGTAATAAATTATATCAACTCATAGAACTAAAAAGTGGCAACTCATAGATATAAAGTGGCAAAGAATCAACTCCTTCCATCACTATTCTTTTTAGCAAATATGTTTTTGGCAAGCAATGCAACCATAACTTACTGTACAGTTTTATTGTAGTTCTCCTTTCTGATGAGTTCATTCTTGATAATTAATACTAAATAATTAATTCTTGTTGAATTACAGTACATCAATAAAAATGTATAATATTATGTTCTTTGTATTCTAATTTATGCTCAAATGTTCACCCATACACATAAAGAAGGTTGACATGTTGTTATAAATATTATTAGACTGTAAAGCTGCGTTTACACTATGTAACTTTGTTATAAAACTTTGATATATCAAGTTCAATAGAAATGTTACAAATTCGTGTTTTATAATATTGGAACAAGAAGGTTAAATGTATAAAAATGATGTTATATAACAAATTTTTCCTTTCCCACATGAAGTGGGTAACCTGTAATAGTTACAGAATTCGGTGAAATAGGTGAGGGGGGAGTAGAATCATCAGCTGATAATATTATGAGAGCTTATTCATAAACTCATTTTTCAATCAAAAGTTGTATAACAAAGTTACATAGGTAAACGCGGCTTAAGACTGTTACAATTCTATTGCATAATCATCTGCCTAATATAAAAAGAAAGAAAACATTAGGGGTGTTCACGGTGCATAAATATGCTATTCTGCTATCCTGGCAATTTTATTTAAATTCCCCGTCGCATCAGGAAATGCAAGATGATAATGGACAGCAGCCAGCTGATTACCTTATTCATGGTACAAATTCCACCAACTAGCAGAATAGCATATAAATATGCATCGTGTACACCCCTATAATAATACCTATTTCATTTCACATGACATCGTACTATTACAATATAAAAATATGGACCATAGGATTTTGAGAGCATGATTCTATTTTCCTCAGTCTTTTTGGCTTCAACTATAATTTTGTCCTGTCTTGTCATGGGAATTAAGTTATATCAGTTTTTCTATGAAAAACATGTTAACTTCTTATGAAAGTCAGATATAAAAATGACATGACTAATTAAAAAGTTGAGTGATAACTTGAATTTTTGAGATTATTGAGGTAGGTTTAACTTAACAAAAATTGTTGATGAAAATATAGATAAGTACCTAGCAATTTCAATATTTATTATGTTCAATAATTATGAAAATTATATTATCTAATTCTCATCAACTTGAGCGGGGTTCACCTATATCTGCTTTTTCTAATCAGGAAAAGTAATTTGTCAGTAAGTTTACCTATTGTGTGGGAACCTATCAGGTTACGGGAGGCATCCTTTCATCAAGGTTATTTTATCCTCCATTTACTGTTCCAAGGCCCAGAATACAATTTTTAAAATTATAAAATGCTTAGTGGACATTGTAACTGAGTTTGTATTCAAGAAGGAATGCTTTATTAAATATGAATGAGCGATTTTACTTGAAGTCTCATATAAGATCCTGTATAAGATTCAAACAGATGGAATCTTCATGGCGGCGGCGGGAAAAAATATTTCCAATGGCCACACTGTCTTTATCTAGTCACTGTAGCTGGCCATCTACTTTACCGTTCTAGTTTGCTCCATCGCCACTAGAGCACTTTCAATAGGAGACACAGCCACGTTGACATCATGGCGTCAGGTGACAGGGAAGCTTCTTAGCCAATATTGAATTGTAAGTACATTTAAAACTATTCAAATGATAAATTATTTGGTTATATATTGTCTACTGATGTTAGAGCTTGGATTGTATTGATTTTAAACACTTTATAATAGAAAATAAAATGTAGAGATTAGTGTAAAAATTGAGTACCTAGTATTAGGCACTTCGGACTCAGTGCCATAACTCTTGTTTTTAATAGTGCCTAATACTAAACACTTCGGACTCAATTACAGTAGAGTCCCTCAAACCCGGACTAAATAGTGACCAGGTTACTGAAAAGTCCAGGTTATCTGGTTTAGGTTATCAGAGTCCGAGTTTTGCAGGACACAAATGTAGGTACTATAAATATTATGTTCACTAATTTTTATTTGTTATGATTTTTTCAGTGACACCAAGAAAACTGAGTTGTATCCTGCAAGAGCTTGATCAATCAGATCTTGAAGAAATAGATGACGACGATGAAAAAGAGCATTTTGCTAACCAAGTTTCCAGAGAAATCGATGGAAATTGGAGTGACAATACGGATATTGACCCCGATTATGTTCCAGAGTCAGAAGAGGTACAGTTACTATTGGTACTACGAATATTATTGTCATTCTCACTATTTTAAATTGTTCAGACTGGAGCTTCTCCATGCAATCATAACATAAATGCGTCTTGTTCTTTTCCACAGATGGAAATTACTGAGATATTGCAATTATTCAATGCTAATGAATTAATAATTATTATTAAACGAAAATCCAAATAAATGCTGTAATTCATCCCGAAGACTTCTGCTACTGCAAATATATTTTTGCAAATTGAATAATTGCAATATCTCAGTAATTTCCATCTGTAGATGGCTGGCTGCTATGGCTTCGAATAAAGTGAGCGCTGCTATCCAGAGATGTCAGTTTGGTGTAAGGGTAAGCATACCTGACCGGAGATTAGGAGGTACTGGGTTCGATTCCGGGCTGACAAATAATTTTTGAATAGTAGCGCTCATCGAATTCCATCTAGCGTTTACCTGTTGTTAATATTTGCAGTAGCAGAAGTCTTCGGGGTGAATTACAGCATTTAATTGGATTTTCGTTTAATAATAATTATCTTGTTCTTTTGTTAACATTTCATTTAAAAAAATATGTATGCTTACAAATGAACTGTAGCACATAATTTAACAAACTAACACATAAGTTGGACAAGGAACAGATTTAGAAAACTTATGCTCTTTGTAATTGTTGCAGGCATTTAAGAAGCAAAAAAGGAAGAGCACGAGCAGTACAGAAGAGCAGCCTGGTATGTCAAAGAACAAAAAGTTGAAAAAGGAAAAACGGTAAATTTCAATGGACATCAGGTAAATTTTCTCCTGAAACTATCAGCCTACACCAACCTGCTTACATTGTACAGAACTGTAATGATGGGGATTATGGACAATATGTCTCTCAATATTTTGGTGATGAGTTTTTATCGACTATTGTGGAAAAAAGTAACCAAAGTTTCTTACAACGAAAAGGAACACTTTTGAATTTAACCTTAAGAGAATTCAAAACTTGGCTAGGAATTAATTTTGTTATGGCGACAATACAGATGCCAAAAATCGTTTTGGGAAAAGCAATGGCGAGTTTCTGTTATAGCAGATGCAATGGTGAGAGATAGATTTTTTCAACTAAGAAGCAACATTAAAATCGTATATGATGATGATATTTCTAAAGAACAAAGAACAAATGATAGGCTGTGGAAGTTGAGACCTCTTATTGATAGAGTTTTGCAAGGTTGTCAGAAACAAAATAAAAATCAGGAACTTTGCGTTGATGAAATGATGGTTCCATTTACTGGTACATGCAATCTCAAACAATACATTCCAAATAAGCCGAATCCTCTCGGAATTAAGATTTTCGTGCTAGCAAACCCAAATGGAATCATATGTGATTTCATAGTTTATCAAGGAGGAAATACTTTCCATAAAGATCTCACCAAAGATTTCTGGCAATGTGAATGTGCTGTGCTTGCATTATCTCAAACCTTAGTTCCTGGACATGTACTGTATATTGATAGGTACTTTACTACTATAAGACTAGCAGATGAACTTTTGAAACGTGGAATTCGTTGCAGTGGAACATTAATGAAAAGTAGGATTCCTCCAGAAGCTAATGTTCCCGATGACAAAGCATTCAAGAAAAGTGAGAGCAGGGGATCCTCAGTCGTTTCTGTGAGACCGGATGGACGTGTAGGAATAGCAAAATGGTTAGATAACAATCCAGTCGCTATGCTATCTACAAATGAGTCAGTAGAACCATTGTGTACGGTGGAGAGGTGGTCAAAAAGAGAAAGAAAATATGTAAGCATCAGCCAACCCCGAGTAATTCACTCATATAACCAGAAAATGGGAGGGGTTGATTTAGCTGACAGGATGCTATCCTACTGCCCCTGCAGAGCCAGAACTAAGAAGTGGACTCACAGGTTCATCATGCACCTTTTTGATTTATGCATTAGTAATGCTTGGCTCCAAATGAGACAAGTGAAACAAGAAATGGGTACTCCAGCTAAGAACATACCACAGTTTCGAACCTTCAAATTGGAGTATGGGAAGTTTTTGATAGGAAAAAAACTGTATCCAGAGTCAGAGTGACAATGAAGAAGATGACGGAGAAGAGCAACTGGCAGAAGAGTTACAGTTTTTAGATCGGAGGAAATCTCGATCCATCTTGGAAAAAAGGACTCAAGGTGCACTCCATCTTCCAGATGTAACGAAAAAATACCAAAAAAGATGTGCTTTCCCAAATGTACAAAAAGTCAACAGTTTATTGTACTCATTGTAAAGTATATCTAGCCTTGTTGATGAAAGAAATTGCTTTATGAAGTACCACACAAAGTAAATCATGTAACATTAATAACATGTTGATATCAATAATATGTGAAATAATAGAAAGTAACATTTGATTAATAAATAATATTCTTGAGAAAATCTAGTCTTTCTCTATCAAATGAGACCGAAGTGCCTAGTATTAGAACATCGAAAAAATGCATTGGAAAATTTGAATATTTTTTCCATCATAAGTAACATGTGGGTAGACACTTCATACCTCTTAATCATAGAAATACGCCAAAAAAACTGTCAGGTCTCAAGGCTAGTTTTTGTAAGTGACTATTATTAGGCACTTCGGTCTTAATTCCTAAATATCCACAAAAATTCCAGGTCTCGAGTACTATATACTGTAGTGACTAGTATCAGGCACTTGGGTCTCAGGAGGTTAATAGAGTTATGTTTCTTGTTTTTCCAGGTAACTAATTACAACCAAGATTTGGTAACAGACTTGATGATCTGGAAATGTGGGGTTGAGTCTGCTATGGATAAAAGTCATTCATTTCAATGTTCCTGTTCAAGAAGCTAGGTAGATAGATAATTTTTCATCATTGTTTTCCATTACAGTTGTTGAAAGGTTGTGAAAAATGTCATTCTCATATTTTTGTGCTCCTAACTAAGATTACAGTTCTAAAAATAGGCTATTGAAGATTTCACTCTTAATAATGGTTATTAAAATTTCAAGATTAAATAATAACATTTTGTTTTCTGTTTTTGTTTTTCTAGGAGACTACGCGATCAAACTTTCAAACCATGTACAGAAAAAATGTGAATGAGGATTTTGTTGAGTCTAATGTCGATGAAAGCAGATTAATGCAAGATGTTGAAGATGTGGTGTTGAAGAAGTTCCATCTGAAGTGAGTTGAATCCGTACTTCTGAATAATTTATATCTGAATTCTAATCATGAAATCATCAATACTGAATACTGTACTCATACTTTTTGTGCTCTAAAATGATTCACAGTTTCCAAATAGGCTATCAAAGATCTCACTCTTCTCCTTCTTCACTTCAGGATTAGGTTTATGAATAACATGTTCCGTCCATCTTTTCTTCGGTCTTCTACATCTCTTTTCCAGTAGGCGATAATATTGAGCGCTAGAGGGTTCTTCCAGAGGCATCCTATTCAGTGACTGCACCAGTCCTATTCTGTATTAACCACCTCTTAAAATGGTTATTATAATTTCAAAATTAAACAAGACATTTTTGTTTCAGGAGACAAACTTCGACATACTTTCAAACCATGTACAGAAAATAATGTGAATGATGATTGTTGAGCTAATTGATGAAAGCAGATGCAAGATGTTGAAAGTGGAGATTGAAGGAAGTTCCATCTGGTGAGTTTCCATATTTTGATCTGCTTAAGATGAAATCATACTGCTACTCAAGTGACTGCACTAATGATTCACAGTTCTTGAGTTTAATCACCTCATTGGAACTCAGCTACAGTATTAATCTCATGTCACAGTATTTAATGATACCATTATGTTAATTCAAAATTATGAGACAAATTATGAACATTTTTCAAGTTTTGAGTGAGACAACCTTCGACTTGCACTAAACTGTTAATTTCAAACCACATGTATCCATTTGACTGAAATAGTCATGTGATTATGATGACCTATATTGAGTTGAGTCTAATCTTGATGAAATCAAAGCCATCTGACTCAAGTATGAAATTGCAAGAAATGTGATATTTCCTGTTCAAATGAGAGATGACGAGTTGAATACTTTGAGTCGACAATATTCATTGGACTTGATAATTAGTCTGAAATGTCTAGTTCAGTATGATCAGCATGTACAGTGGCTATGGCGACATCTGTGACTAGTTACTCAATAGTTTTTGTGTCTCCTAATGCGCTATATCTAATGATGCCAATAGTTTGAGTGCAGAAAATGACGATTGAAACGAAGCCTCAGCTTAGAATTGAGAAATAACTTCATGATAGCAGATGGGAATCACTGTCACAGTATTACTAACCATACTTAATTTTGTTCCCCAAAAAGATGTACAGTATTGTTGACACAAATGGACCATCAGAAGAGTATGATCAATTTTAGCATTTTTTAATTGTTTAATATTTTTAAGAGACACAAACTTAATGAAGTACTACTCTTCAATTATAATTGATGAAATTTGATTTCAATTGACGTTAGAAGGAGAGAAAGGAAGGAGGAAGAAGTAGAAGAAACTTAATATTCACTAAAAAAGGTTCCATTAATAATCATTTTTAGGTAGAAAGTTCTTTTTTTTCGTCACAGGACACTGTGAGGATCTACTTTGAGCCTGATAAGGCGACTCCATCTTCTTCAGAAGAAGAAGGGGAAAAAGAAAACATCTAGATGGCACAAAGAGAAGTCCAGATGATGGGATAGAGAAATATTGTGAGAGAAGGAGGTATATTGTCTGGAATATCAGACCAAAAAGAATATGATGCCTGCTAACAACCTAAGGTTGTAGACTCAGTAAATGTCGCTTCAAATGTGGTAAGAGTTTCACCAACAATGAGAGGATTTCAATTTGTAAGACAATTGGTGGGACTAGCTGATTTCAAACGACAGAAAGACTTCATTCTAAAATTTGTTAAAATTGTAGAACCAGTGAGAAGGAAAATTTATGTTCAACAAGATAAACAGAGAAAGTGTAGTAGAATGTACCACCTTCCCAAAGAGGAATGTGAGGTGAGGGTATGTCAAAGCTTCTTTGAGAAAACACTGGTCTGGCCAGAGAATTCGAACTGTAGCACCAAAATGCCAGACTGCAGTTCTGCCAATAGTAGGCTTGTGTTTGCACCAGCGCAGACCGTCCTTCTGCTTTGGCCTTGTCGTCCTAGTTTTCAGTCTGTCTTGTCTCGTCCCCGTTGTTGTGCAAGACCGAATTTGTATTTTGTCATGTAATTTCGATCGGAAATTTCTTGTAAATAATGTTTGATGTCGTGTGTGTGAATTATGAATATAACACGTAAATAGTATTGAATTGAATTAATTTGAATCGGATTTGAATTTATAAAGAATCCAGTTTGAGCTTTGTTCGAACACAGTGTATGCCTGCAAGTTGAACGCAAAAAGGCAGCCCGGAAGCGAAAACCTGTCTTTTCCCTGATTTCATCCCACCCTGAACCTGACCAAAACACCTAATAAAGGCTTCGAAGGGCAAGTAGTCAAGATTGGAATAAATCTGGTGAGTTTTCGCTCTTTTTTATTGTTCATTAATGCAGAGTTTAACTGTACAAATAACCTGGCTTAAATTGAAGATTAAATTTTGCCCCTTGTTTGTATTTGATTATTTGAATAGTAAATTACAGTCCTCTGGTAGCTCTAGCCTGAGCTTTGTTCAGAACAAACACTATGTATTAGTAATGGACCAGTAAATAGAGCTTTTTCTGGATCAAAAAATGGGTTATTCATTGAGAATGATAGAAGAGGAAAAAAAGAACCCCACAACAAACAAATAAAGAAGATTTGGATGATGTGAGTCTCACATTGAGAGTTTTCCTGTATGGAGTCTCATTACTGCGAAAATCAACTCAAAGAAAATATTTAGACTCTAAGTTGTCAATTTCCAAAATGTTTGAGCTTTACAAAGAAAAATGCAGCAGGAAATAGGTAAGAGCTCTGTTTCACCAGCTGTGTACAGGCGAGTTTTCTGTACAGAGTACAATCTTTCTTTTTCATTCCAAGGAAGGACCATTCAAGCTATGCAGCAAACATGAAAATTTGAAAAAGATGGAAATTTGACAGAGGAGTTTGATAAACAATACTCTGAACATTTGAAAAGAAAATCTGATGCTCGAGTGGAGAAGGAAGCTGACAAGAAAGGTCAAATGATATCAGCTTCATGTCAGCTTCATTTGACTTCAAAGCATTCTTCAGTTGCCTCAAGTGAAGAGTCCTACTTATTACACCACAAATTATGTGTGTACAATCTAACAATTTATGAGGACCAAAAGTCCAAATGAAGCTCATTGCATGTTGTGGATGGAAACAGATGGCAAAAGAGGCAGCAATGAGATTGGCACTGCATTGAAATTGTGAATTGAAAATCTTCCAGAAAATATTAAAGAACTCTCACTTTTTTCGATACATGTTCTGGTCAAAACAGAAATCAATATATTTCTGCTCTTTTACACCTCACTAAAATACCAACATTGAAATAATAGAGCAAAAATTCTTGAATCTGGCCACTCTCAAATGGAGGGGACAGCATGCACAGTGCTATAGAAAAAGCAAGAAGTTTGTGTCTTGCTTCTCACTCAAGATTGGGTCAATGTCATGAAAATGGCCAGAAGTAAAGGAAGAGGAGTTCTGCAAATCCTTTCCATGTGAAACAACTCTCTTTCGATGACTTTATTGACCTGAAATTATTGGCTAAACAGACAATAAAGAACAGGCTCAAAGATGAGAATGGAGAACCTGTCATGTGGCTAAAAATAAAATCGATGAAATATGAAAAAGCATTCCCAGGACAAATGAAATTTCGGTATGGCTTTGATGAGCCATATCGAACACTGAAAGTGTTTGGTAGAGGACGGCC
>NC_052504.1:59775589-59799847 GCF_014356525.2 Nilaparvata lugens | reverse complement strand
GTTTAATAGTAATATAGTGATTAAGTACATAGATTAAGATATTAAGATTGAGTACATAGATGTTGTACCTAGTAATTATTTATCATAACCGAGCGCAAACCGCTCATGAATCGCTGTCATGTGTACGAGGCTGGACAACCGAGCGATTTGCCAATCGAGCGACAACTGAGCGTAAATCGCTGTCATGTGTAAGAAAATAAGTTGCAAGTGAGGGTGTCACTAGCTCGAATGGTACTCGTCAGTCCTCAGCATGTAGCTGAGAGGAAGCACAGTTGTCCGGAACTGCAGAAGCATGGCTGTCTGGCAGGGAGGAAGTGTGCCTACCCTGAGGTTTGGCTGAGCAGAGTATTGTTCGATTTAGAGGTTTGAGACATAGTTGGTGGGGTCGCGATGGAGCCCACAAGGTTCAAGGAACCCTAATAACAAGGTTTGTTATTTGCAAGAATTGAATATGGCAATTTAAGAAAATGTTTGCTCTAAATTAGAAAGAGCAAGGGAAGTTCCGTACTACATCGTGAAGAGGATAATAATTGTGTACAGGATTAAGAAACTGAATGAAGAACCAAACCAAAGGTTGTACACATTAATCGCTACCACCTTATCAAGAAAATCTGGATATTGGAGACCAACATCCCTAAGGGGGGGATAGTAATGTAGGCAAGCCCTTCATGGATACTAATCATGTGAACACGGTTGCCAAGGTTACTGTTTTAGCAACGAACGTTCACAAGTAAATAACTAGTTACAGTTTTATGATGAACGTTTCAAATTGATGTAGTATTTTATTTTTATCTTGTTCCATGTTGTGAACTTTTAATTAATAAAGTGTTAATGCAAAAGCACATTTACAACATTATTTTACTTACTGACTTAAGTACTTTCGAACGTCTCGCGATCATGATTGAAAATGATCGCAAGATGGT
The DNA here is from genome assembly GCF_014356525.2 of Nilaparvata lugens. Taxonomy (NCBI): domain Eukaryota; kingdom Metazoa; phylum Arthropoda; class Insecta; order Hemiptera; family Delphacidae; genus Nilaparvata; species Nilaparvata lugens. Next base: position 59,798,924 of record NC_052504.1, on the reverse strand, counting down.
CAAAAGTACTACAGTCAGTAAATAAAAGAATTTGATTATTTACTTGAATATTTGACTGCAATTCTTGTGAAATACCTAGAAAAAAGTGTGTTAATACATTGCAGCTCGGAATGGATCGAGAAACCATCATATTGAGTATTCATGAAAAATAATACAGATTTGCCCAAAAGTACACATTTTTATAGTTAACGTATACAGTTAGGCTTATATTGATTTGGTGAGAATCATGGAAACATCTTGATTTTTATTTTACAATGATAATTTGACAGTAGATTTTGCTCTTCCGTTTGCTTTTACTGTGGCACATTGCAATAACTTGCTGATTTTCAAGTTTCAATTCTTGCTAATAACTCACTAATTGTACTCACTCTAAGTGTTGGTCGTACTCTCAAGACTATTTAGCTACGTCGTTGATACTTTAAAAAGGAATAACTACGGCTTTAAAAAAAATAAATTACCAATGGATTTTAATGTTTCTAGTAGATAGCCTCGCATTATCTAATATTTGGGGGTCCTAGACTCCCCTGTCCCGCTTAAATGGCGCCCAGTGAGTCAAATCAATTGAAATTGAGTTTCCTTTTCACAGGCAAAAGCAACTGGTCTGAAAGTGAGTGGCAAATCTGATGCCGAAGTTGAGGAACTTCTCAACAGCCAACTGTTGGCCTACTTCACAAAGAATGAACGCGTAGTCTGTGATACTATTTCAAACTTAGTTGTGGAACATATGAATGAAATACTAGGAAGCATGGGAATCTCAGAGGTTCTGAATTGGCTACTTCATTACAGACCTGGTCATTAAAATATAAATTAGTTGTACAAGATCCTCAGTTATATGTATTTGGATTAATCAAAACGACGATTATGTGTTCATCGAGAAAGAATTCCATATTCATCGAATATTGTGCAATATTTGAATTAATTAAATCTTGAAGCATTTGTTCATATTATGTATCTTGTTATAGAATAGACAATACATTTATTAAAGGAAAACATTACAAAAGTTTATAATTTAACAGAATATTTCAACCTTTATCCCCATCTAGGATTCATTAAATAGTTCACACTTTTGTTTGAATAAACTCTCATACTAAATAAATCTAAAAACTGATTTTACTGCGAAGAAGACAGATAATATTATTGCTTCTTTAGATAAAAAACGCAAGTCAATAGCGTGTGATACATTTTAAGGATGTATAAATGAACATGAAATCAAGAAAACCATTAAAATTATTAGTATCTTAAATCAGTTATAATTTATATTATCTAATAAAATGTGATACTATCTTTATCAATTCGGAACATTTTTGTTTTTAAGTAGTGTGACAATGTGTTTCGTATCATCTAGGAATCGAGAAAGTTAAGGTTGAATAGAAATATGGTAATTTATTATAATCCAGAGAAGCCCTCACCTCATTGTCTCACTCGCTTATAGATAGAATTTCATGCAGGCTCAAGGACTAAATGATTATGATGACCAAACGGGAAAATTGTAATGCTCTTTATTCACAGAAGGAATCAGGGTGAAAACACATAATTACAAATGTTACCATGACTAATCTAGATAGGTGCTTATAAACAGTGTTTTGATCAGTTCTCTTGATAATATTGTTCTTCACAGTTAATCCAGCATTTATTTCTTCCAAAATACATCAAACCCTAATCAAATCCAACTTTATAGAATAACTAGCCGTCAGGCTCGCTTCGCTCGCCATATCCGTCTAGCCAGGACGCTGATTTTGGGCGTATCTTTGAAATATTAAAGTCACCTCATCAAAAAAATTTTAGACCCTACCTAAAACTCTGTACCAAATTTGAACATTTTCTGTCTATTACTTGATAAAAGAACTGAGAAAACGCAAAAACGCTAATTTTTGACGTATCTTTGGCGTTATTTCAAATTCTTTCTAACACAACATTATTACACCCCAGCTGAGCTTCTGTTATAAGGCTGTGCAAAGGCTAAAAATAAACTTCCTACTGGTGATGTTTTCCAAATTTTTTCGATTTGTATTTCATCAAGCTATAAAAATGAAAAGGTTTTGCCAGGAAAACATTTTTTCCGATCATTACTTTTAGAGATAAGAGCGCCTAAAGTTTAAATTTTTGGGAAAGAACATTTCAAATTCGGTAAGAGATAACTCCATGAAATTCAGAGGATAATTCTTCATGGTATTTTTGAATGAATAAAACCAAAATTTCCTGAAAACATAATTTTTTGAGGAAGTTATTCAATTTACCAAAAATGACCAAAAATAAATCAATTTTTGGTTATTTTTAGTAAATTGAATAACTTCCTCAAAAATTGATATTTTCAGAAAACTTTTGTTTTATTCAATCAACAATACCATGAAGAATTCATCCTCTAAATTTCATGGAGTTATCTCTTGCCGAATTTGGAATGTTTTGTCCCAAAAAAACGCTGGAAAACGCTAATTTTGGGCGTATCTTTGACGTTTTGCAAATTCATTCTAACACAACATTATTACACCTTAGCTGAGCTTCTGTACTAAATTTGAACATTTTCTGTTCATTTGTTCTCGATAAAACTGAGAAAACGCTAAAAAAAACGCTGGAAAACGCAGATTTTGAGTGCATCTTTGGGAATTTTTCCAAATCCGTTCTTAGTGCGCCTCTAAAGGGCCAACTGAACATACCCACCAAATTTGAACGTTTTTGGTCCGATAGATTTTTAGTTCTGCGAGTGAGTGAGTGAGTGAGTCAGTCAGTCAGTCAGTCAGTGAGTGAGTGCCATTCCGCTTTTATATAATTATATATATATATATAGAAGATAGAAAATATAGTTGTTGCCCACTTCATCTATCATCTAATTATATTAGAATAGATTGAAGTTTAATATACAGTTTGGGTGAAAAGTCCGAGAACGGCTTAATATCTCATTCACAAAGGTAATTTGACGGTGGGTGTAATTGGAAATCCCACTCAAATTGAAAATACTACTTTACTATGACTCAAAAATCTGGTCCGCCATCTTGGATCCGCTATATTGAATGCAACTTTATTTATTTAAATAGGAAGTGGTCATGGGTCCACCAGGTATCACTTCGATAAGGAATTTCAATAAGAAATGAATGGCGAAAACCGCAAATCGATATCTCAAACCGTTTCGAAGATATTCGTATTATTAATCAATATTATTCAAAGCAGAAAGGAGAGAAAAAGTCCAAGAACGGCTTAATATCTCATACACAAAGGTAATATGATGGTGGGTTTGATTGGAGATCCTACTCAAATTTAAAATACCACCTTACTTTGACTTTATCTACTTTATCTTGTCCGTCATCTTGGATCCGCCATATTGAATGCAACTTTATTTAAATAGGAAGGTTGCCATATGATACATGATTTCAATACAGAATTTCAAGAAAAAATGAATGGCGAAAACCGCACATCTATATCTCAAACCGTTTAGAAGATATTCACATTATTAATCAATACCATGCAAGTCAGAAATGAAATACATAAGTGGTATTGATTAATAATATGAATATCTTCGAAACGGTTTGAGATATCGATGTGCGGTTATCACCATCCATTTTTTCTTAAAATTCCGTATCGAAATCATGTATTGGATGACCACTTTCCTATTTGAAAAAATTAAGTTGCATTCAAAATGGCGGATCCAAGATGGTGGACCAGATTTCTAAAGTCATGGTAAAGTAGTATTCTCAATTTGAGTAGGATTCACAATCACACCCACCTTGGAATCACATTTTTTTAATGAGATACTAAGCCGTTCTCGGACTTTTTTCTCTCCTTTCTGCTTTGAATAGTATTGATTAATAATGTGAATATCTTTGAAACGGTTTGAGATATCGATATGCGGTTTTCGCCATTCTTTTTTTCTTGAAATTCCGTATCGAAATCATGTATCGCATGACCACCTTCCTATTTAAAAAAATAAAGTTGCGTTCAATATGGCGGATCCAAGATGGCGGACTAGATTTTTAAAGTCATAGTAAAGTAGTTTTTTCAATTTGAATAGGATCCCCAATCACACCCACCGTCAAATTACCTTTGTTTATGAAATATTAAGCAGTTCTCGGACTTTTCACCCACTCTGTATAATATGTATTATTAATACATATAATATATGTGACTGTAGCCCCTGTGACTGAGGCACTTGAAATTGATGAAGGTAGAGTTGAGGAGGAATTGCTGAGTAATGTTAATAAGTTAATCAGCTAAAAAAGATTCTATATAACAGAAAGGCGTTCAGTGTGGTTAAGACTGTAGATAGGATACTTGCAAGACATGTTAATGAGATAACTGACATTAGCCAGGTGACACATTGGATCTATTGTGTTCATTGTGGGGCATTGACTGTGCTACAGGAGCTGAGAATTAAACTGGCACCAAGGGTTAAGAAAAGTAGCTCTTCTAAACAACAGTGCAAGTCAAAGTGGAAAATACGACTTGAAAAGAAGATAAGTGACTTGAGAAAACGTATTGGGATAGTCATAAGCTATCAATATTATTAATACATTGAAGTTTTCAATGAAGATTACTGGTTGAAAGAACTGAATCATATCGCAGAAATAGTCCGACTATCGGACTACTGTCTACTTATCTGTCTGTTATCGGACTACTACTGTCACCGTCACTCTGTCACTCTTCAACACATCAACACCGGAATCTGTTGTTCTTGTCGGGTCTTTAATATTGTCTCCAATTCCTGAAACAATTTTATAAAAAACAATTCTATAATAAATGAAGCAAATATATATTTGCTTATACAAATTGAACGCTCGAAATCTTAGAGATCTATCTAGATCGGTCTCCTCGGTCATCCTCAAATAACAGTCAACTGAAAAAGTACGACACTCACATACTAACATCAAATTGTGTTAATATAAATAAATAAATAAATGCTGAATGACCTGGCTGACTCAGGTCTGGTGTTGAAAGTTCAAATTATGTAGATATGATCAAGCACTCAAATGAAGTCTATGTTGAATCTCATTATACTGCTTCAATTTAAAATTGTGTAATCTATCCATATCACCAATTTCATTAGTTGTGAATAATAATATAGATAATCATTTAGAAGGATAGTTCCCCGGATATAGGATATAATCTAATCGTGTCTATTTGCAAAAATCGCAGTATAGTAGGCTACGGAATAGCCATAGCCGAATTCAAGTTTATATATGTCTTCGTATCCAGAAGTTGGTTGAATAAAGAGCTTCATATTTCATAGGTATAACTCTTGTCCTTACAAATTTTCCAATTCTTGAAAATCATGGCTAATCAGCTAATAAAGATGGATTGATTAAAATGTAATTCATTTGTCATGAAAAAGTAGATAGGTACATAAAACATTCTCACGTGATATTTAAAATTCTGATTGACAGCGCTCATAACTCATAGCCTATAGAAAGAAGCCCAATCAAACTCTTATTATAATACTTCAATATTAACTTAATAAACTGAGTGTATAATCTGTAACATTTAGAAGCAATACAGTATAATAGTAACTAATGAACCTTGTCTTGAAGCAGACCAGCCATATCGATTGCAGTGTTGTTGTACATATTTGAAAGCCCAGTACTTGCCCCTGATTTCAACAACATTCTTACACCATCAGTGTTCAGTGCCAGAATAGCCTGCATGAGAGCAGACTGACCACGTTTATCAGTTGCATTGACATCAGCTCCATTCTTCAGAAGTTCTTCTAGAACTTCAGTTTTAGAATTTAGAAGCACTGAAACAGAAAATGTATACACGCTTTAACAGTGAATTATCTTGACAACGCACTGACAGGCCGTTTCAGATCGCCGTACATAGCTTGAGCATCGTTTTTTGACAGACGTATCTCCTAATGTAATTCAACCTGTCCATTTCAAATTCAAACAGGCGTAGACGCTAAAGTCATATAATTTCAAACGTTCCCATCGCTCCGTATCTCGGGCAGCCCATGCACTTTGAACTTAACAATGACACTTGATCACAGCCCAAAGTCTGATCAAATACAAAAATAATGAGGAAATATATTTTGGTTGGAACTGTTCATAACTTGTTTATCAATATGCTGATATACGTGCTACATGACCCGAAGACACTAGGGCGGTCTGAAACGGCATTAAAGTTTACGACGGTCTGAAACAGTCTCACAGTTTGCTACTCATGCTATTCATTTTGTTTTATTTGTTGGGCTATTTTATGACAGAAAATTGAACCAAAATACAGAGTAAGGTTCTCAGTTATACGTTGTTTTGTTCTTTTTATGTTAATTTTGTCAATAAATGATTATATGTATACACTTAAATTAGTGTATACATATTTTTGTTAATTTTGTCAATAAATGAATATATGTATACACTGAAATTAGTGTATACATATTTTGGACCCCACTATAACATGCATTGTTTTTTATGGTAAAGCACTAGTTTCTAGAGTACCAATGTGAGTCAAGTGTTGAATGAGACTTCAACAATATGTAGGATGTTTCAATTGAAAAAACTAACAATGTCAAACACAATAGATTTTTGTTTTTATTATACATTTATTTCATGACTTTCTTGGAGATCAGTGACTATTACAATCATAGTCATGAAGAGTAGGCTATACATGATTCAAGATCGGATATCTATATTCTAAGGTGGTATTTTCACTGATACTTTTCATATTCACAGTCAGTAAATCCAAAACCAGTGTTCATCCAAACTACTCTTTCTACAGTATATTTTTAGGCTGAAACAAACTTACCCTGTAGCTTGAATTAATTATAGCATATGCATATCTATGATAGGATTGAATCTCCAATTTAATAGTGTATGCATATCTACGATAGGTTGAATATTGTATTCTATCTATGCTATACTTGATTGAATCAATTCAGTTTGGCTTCGGATACGGATCAGTAAACAATTTGATCAGTGGGCTACTGTTATCGCTTAAATTGTAGATTGTGTTTTTCATAATAGCATTTATTACATTATGTTGAATACTAGCTGCGTACAGACTTACTCGCTGCGCGACAAATGCGATTCGCCAAGTGCGGTGATCGAGATCAGAGCGCGAACTTGCCACTTTCTCTATTGTTGCCGGCGGGAGCTTGGCCAGAGTTGCGCGCGAACCGGAATCGCGCGACCTGTGATCATCTTGCGTACTGATGATATATGAGTAATATTGATTCATCTGACTCAATAAAATTTCTGATTCAGTTTAAATTTCTTTAAACTTCCTGAATTACATGAAAATTGAAACAGTGTTGTATTCGTTGAATAGTTGAATGAGAACTGACCTCCTCTCATGAGTGGACTCCATCCATTGGCATCTTTCAAATTGATGTCAGCTCCCATCTCTATTGCCATTTTCAGAATATTTATTTGAGAGTTGTCAACGGCATAGTGAACAGCAGAACATCCATGACTGTAAAATATTACATAAATTATTCAACTTATAAATCTACAATTTTTTCACAATGAAGTGATTGTATTAAGCACTACTACTAGTGACTCCCTGGGTTAGAGAACTCGCTCATGAACTTTTGCTTAGATCTCTGAAATCCGCAACTTGTAACTATACAGAGTTAGTAAGAATTATTATGGAAACAACTAAATATCTCTTTTAAAAGAATGCTGATATGACAGTAGGTTCCATGGGGATCCTATTCCGATTAGAAATAACTACTTAGGCCTACTGTCGATTCAAAACGTTTGTCCGAGATATTACATCCAACATCATTACGAATCCAGCTTCATTTTGAATCCAAATTCATTTTTACAAATGAGAACGAGGTCATGTGATACTTGATTTCGATACAGAATTTTAAAAGAAAATTAATGGCGGAACCCGCACATCAATATCTCAAACCGTTTCAATGATTTCATCATTTTAAAGATACTAATAAATTATAAAAAAATGAAATAAATGAGTACCTACATTGAATAATCAAGTATTAGTGAACACCAAGGAACCTAGAATACATTTTTCTAGAATACAATATTCTAGGTACATTGGTGAACACTAGTAGCTTCTACTCACATATTGAACGAAAAAATTGAGATAGCCAATTTTTCAATGCCATAGCAACTGCTATCAAAAGTAATATTATCAATTACGCGTAAGTACAGACAGACAATTTAGACAGGCAGACAGACGTTAACAGAAGCAAGTTAGAACTTATAAATGTATTATCATAGAGAAACAATATCGTAACTTATGCTATTGTTTTTCTATGGTATTATTCAGCTGGAATTATTTGTCGGCGCATAAAGAATAGTCTGTGTGATAACTCCCAAATAGCATCAGCTTAAATGAATGGAAAAATTACAGAAATAACATGAAATTAATTCCAGATTAATTGATAAATCACAACAATTTTTTCTTATGCACTTCCAATGTTATTTTTATATCCTGAAAAAGGACGAATTAGTGAGTCAATTCCGTTGTCCAATGAACTTGAGCCGTAAAAACGTTCGAAAAATGCATGTTCAAAATTTGAAGCTGATTGATCAATTCCTACTCAAGTTATTGTAGAACATACAAACAGACTGACAACGACTTTGGCCTCCAGTAAGTGAAAAGTGAGAATTTGCTAACGCTTGTTCAATTATTCACCACCACCTCACAACTTCTTGGTGGTTTGGAACCCACCCAAAACGGGAATTTTTATTTTTAGTGACAAAAGGAAAGCGCACCTGTCATTAAATATTACAAAGTTCACAATAATTAAATTATGGGAATAAACAATTATTGATATAATGATTACAATTCGGTAGGCTTTATGAAAATGTTGAGTGAAAATGTATCTCTACTACGAGTCTACGACATGGATGCTTTGCTCTCTGTGCTACGTACTTGTCAGTTGCATTCCAGTGGGCGCCACTGTCCACAAGTAGCCGTGCGCAGTCGAGCTGGCCTCGCCACGCGGCCTCCATCAGTGCGGTCACTTGTGAGTGCCGACTGGCCAGGTCGACTGACGCACCTGCAGCCACCAGCACACCCATCAGCTGAGTGTCCCCCTTCATCGCTGCCTTCACCAGGGCGCTCTTCCCCTTGCGATCGTAGTTGTCGATTGCGTTCGGTCTGTTCAGGGACGTACTTGCATTAGATACATTGTCTTGTTTGTTTTCTTTTGATGGTACTAAAGAGGTTTTGGTGATGTTTTTAATGAAGTTTAAATGTTTAAAATAAATATATCTTTAAAATGCCGTTATAATTCCTCTTTTTATAAACGTTATAGGATAGTTTAAAGTTTTTTGATCATGAACATAAAATAGAGAATTGCTTCATGATAGCCATTCAAATCATTGAACGAAAGTTGCAAATAATAGACAATCTTCTATGAATTCTTCTGCAACTGCAAATATCGAAAACATTACAACAGCTAGAAGGATATTTGATGATCACTTCTAGAGTAATTTTCACACTAGAGAAACACCTCTCATACTTGAATAGTGTTAACTTGATGAACTATTGTAGTATAGAATTTTTTACCTATAAATCTGTCTTCTCTTTCACTCAAAAAATGAAGTCACCAAAACGTGAATTTATAAAAATAAGAGAAAAAATCATTCGTCTGAGCAGGGAACATTTTGATTGACAGTCGGGCATGTTCCTATCAACCCCTTATCCAGTGCGGCGCGGGGAATCGGACAATTATCTTGAATGTTACAGTTCGCTGCACTGTAGAGTCGGTAGTAGTTCGAAACTCTGTACAATTGATTTAAACGCATTACCATTCAATGTGAAAAAGAGGATTATTGTACTGGTGTGAAACTTGCAATAGCAGTGAGAGCTTTTTATAAAAGAAGAAACCTTTAGCTGCAGAGTATTTTGACATTGTTGTCTACATCTGACGTTATTGACATATCCCTGTGATTATGTACATAGCACATTCCCATTTCCCTTTGCCACTTTGTATAGGCGTATCTGACTCACCTTGCTAATCAAGGCTGTCCAGGCACTACGCTTTTGGAAACTTCTACTGGTGACATTTTTTAAAGTATTTTAATGTGGATTCAATCAAGCCACCTAAATGAAACTCATTTCTAATAAGTATAAACTTCTTTTTATATTTTTTACTTTTGAAATTGTCACAAAGTGAATTTTTTGACGAATGGAGAATCGTCATTTAGCATATAATTTAGCAAGTTTTTTTTTATTTTAGTGGAGAAATAGGGTCAACAGTTGGATTTATTTTGTTGAACTTGGAGTTGAGTGTGAACATCATCATCATCGCCGACAACCCCTGTGAATTATCAGCAGTGGATTCATCTGAATCAGAAATTTCCAGATTCTGTTTACTAGTTTGAGCATTCTGTTATCTCACATTGCAGCAGCAGCAGCCGCATCATCAGAGTGATAAACGGCTACCGGGTTTAGACAGAATTGTTCTTCATGAAATTTCTGGAAAATAAAGATTGTTTACCGACCTAATGTATTATAGTAATTAGCAGTATTGTCATCAAGATCATCTAAATCACGCCCTGGCACATGATCGGTGGCGTGATCATCTCCTGAGACTCCTATTGGTCGGTAATCTCTTTTCCCCCGGCCTTCTAGTTTTCCGCAACCCTGTCCTGCTTCAAGGAGACCCGGGATAGAGTCAGTTGTTCGGTAATCGGGCGTGTGAACGGGTGGCAATCTCCTCTCCTTACGGCGTTCCCGGTACTAGTTTATTACTAGGGAATTATTCTATTTTCGTGTTTGTTCGAATAGAATAGTGTAGGGCCAGTTCCAGACAACTCGAAGTCAGATTTTCCATGGGGATCTTCTTCCTTGATATTTATTTCTTCCGACACATATCACTGGGGGTGAGCAAGTTATCCTTGGTTTAGATACCTGGAGGGATCTTAAATTTGTGCGACAAACAGTTAAGTGGGAGATTTAACTAGGCTCTATTTGGTTTGATCACAGTAGGCTCCAAATCGTTCGCAGATTGTAGCGGGTTCTTTAGAGTTCTTAATTTATAAGTCTCTACTCTGTTGCTTCACAACATTTTTACTCATAGTACAGGAATTGAGAATCGGTTCGTAATTCTCAGGGTCCACGTTGATTCAGGTAACAACTGGTTGCTTATATGTGTTCCTTCCCTGTAGTAAGGTGGCCTTCAATTTAAAGAGTAATTTTTCTCAATTGATTTTTCATTCTTGTGGAGAAATCCCTATTCTTTTAGAAGTAATTTTCCCGATTAGAATTCATTCTTGTGGGGGATCCCTGTCCTTGTTAAAGAAGTGAGGTCTAAGATTCAAGTCGACACTTTGGCATTCCTATCAATGTTTAAATGTTTGAATGTTTAAATGTTTGAATGTTGATATGTTTATATGTTGTGTATTTACAGCAAAACGCGGAATTAGATTTTCATGAAATTTGACAGGTATGTTCCTTTTTTAATTGCGCATACTTGGTACTTGTTTACTTAGGTACTCATGGATGAGAATACTGCGGGAGGTCTACTGTTCACAGAACTACTAGTTGACCGAGCGAAGTGAGGTCTAAGATTCAAGTCGACGGTTTGGCATTTCTCTTAATGTTTAAATGTTTATATGTTGTGCATTTATGGCAAAACGTGGTAATAGATCATGAAATTTGAAAGTTCCTTTTTAAATTGTGCGTCGACTTATATACAAGGTTTTTGGAAATTTTGCATTTCAAGGATAATATAAAAGGAAAAAGGAGCCTCCTTATTCATACGCCAATATTAGAGTTAAAATCAGACTATAGAATTATTCATCATAAATCCGCTGTCGAGTGGATTAAAAAACACATATCATGAATATACCCTTTTTTATCAGACCCTTTTTTTAAAAAAGGGTACTGAGATTTTTAATTATTTTCATTATATTTATATTACAAGTAGCCCTATACAGGAAAGAGATACATATCATGAAGCATGCAATTCAATATTTGAATGCAACTTGGTAAAAAATCAGAAGCTGTGTGGACTATAAATTGCATGCCTCATTGAATGCAATTGTTTTGCACTATTAATAGGATGCAACAACTTATAACTGCTTGTCTGGGCACCTAGATGTCTTCTGGTTTTCTTGCTTATTTCATAAAGCGTTTTATGATAATTAAATCTTGTGTAAGCATGATCTGATCAAATAAATAGTTGATGTATCAGTGTGGATGTGCATATGGTTTGGGATGTCGTTCAGTTATTTATTCTATTGATAACATTTTTGTTCATTATTTGTTATTATACCGGTATTCTTTATTTTTTTCATGTTTCGGAATTTGAATTCTCAATTTGTTTTATTTCAAATGTTTTCATAATATTCAAAATCTTTGTATTTTTCATTTTTGAATTAGATGGTATTTTTGTTGTTTGTATTTTTATTATTGCATGAGTTCGTATTATTCTTCATTTGTATCTGTACAATTCTTATTGTTAAGGAGACATATTTGGGGAAACCTGTTGTCTCTATTGTGAATAGATTAATAAATAAATGAACTATTGATTGCGTGCAATAATGCATGCAATTAATAACTAAAATAACATAGCATTGTCTCTCAAACTTTCTCTGCTTTGAACTCGGGCTGACCTGTTGACAGCATGTCTTGAAGGAGATTAGCTTTTGATGTTAGCATTTTTATACACCACCCCCAACAGCCATTAGCCGTTTTCACACCGATATTTTGCTGACATGATATACAGACAGGATTTACTCTGCTGATGAACAGTATAAGAGGAGGCTGCAGTTTATAACTGCGCGAGGTCTACTGTTCACAGAACTACTAGTTTTTCCCAGTTAACTTTCATCCTTGTAGGAAAATTCCTATTCTTTGAGAGTAAATTTTACTTGTTTAATTTTCATATTGTAGGGTGGTCCCTGTATTTATTTTTGTTTAGCAGTTTCAGACTAGCTATAATTACTAGTAGGAAAATCCCAATCTTTTTCCTAGAGAACTCAGGTGCAGCTTGAGTTCGTCCCCTTCGAAGTCATCAGACTGCGACAAACTTCCTCTTACATTCTCTCAACTTTTCCTAATCTAAAATCCTTCCTGCTCTTAGGTACAGCTTGAGAACTTCCTGGTCGAAGTCATCAGACTGCGACAAACTTCCTCTTACTTTCTCCTAACTTTTTCTATTCTAAAATCCTTCCTGCTCTCAGGTACAGCTTGAGAACTCCCCGGTCGAAGTCATCAGACTGCGACAAACTTCCTCTTACTCTCTCTAAACTTTTTTCATCTTTGAAAAATTCCTGATCTCAGTTCCAGACTCGAGATTGACCCCGTCGCGGTCTCAGACCCGTGAGAGGTTTAAGAAAACCCTGTTTAGATTAGGATCTCAATTCCAGACTTGAGATCGACTCCATCGCGGTCTTCAGACCCGCGAAACGTTTAGAAAAACCCCATTCAGTTCAGGATCTCAGTTGCAGACTTGAGGTCGATCCCGTCGCGGTCCTCAGACCCTCAAAACGTTCATAAAAATCGTACTTTCCCAAGATCTCAGTTCCAGACTCGTTGCAGTCATCAGACTCGCGACAATTAGGGAAAACCTCCTTGTAGCTTTTCCTGAATTAAGAGTCTCTGACTCAATATTATTCTTGGGGAAAATCCTTGTAAAATCTTTTCCTACCTGGGCAGCAGCATACTGTTGTCTTCCCGATATTATTCTACAGACTGTGTCTGTGAAAACCCCTTCTATCCTCTCATAGTAGTCGACATACTGACTATTAATTCAAAAGCGTTTTGGACGATGTCACGTGGTATTTTAGCACCACAAAATATTTTTGAAATGAACAATTGAGCTCTAATAGAATTATAAAATAGAAAGGGAAGATAGCCTAGTCAAAGTACCACTCAAGTAAAATCGAATGTTATTGGTGATAAAGAGTATCATATTATCTAAAGCGATAAGAGAACCAAGCAAAGTTGTAATTCAACAATAATGAGAATTCATTGGCGGAAATAAAAATTATAAAGTGGCTTATTTATTATTGGCAGATCATGAAAAGTAAAAGTTTGCATGTACATTTGAGGTTAGAATTCTTTGTTTTTGTTCTAAACGAATCAATTGATCTAGGATCAATCGACACTTCTTTGAATCGATACCTAACGAATCAGCTGATTGCTCGACCAACCAGTATGAATTAAATTATGAAGTTTACTCACAAAATATATGTTATATACACTAGGGAAGGTTTATCATAAACCGTTTATGTAAATAGATAAGGACAACTATTATTGTTACATGAGTATTTATTGCAATCTAAAAAAGTATGAAAATCAAGAGTACACAAAGCTCACATAAAAAAATAAATGTATACTGTTTCATAGTATCATATATCGAATTTATTTATTGGAATAATCTAAGACAATCACTCATTTTTTTATATAAAAACTTTTTATTTACCGTATCTTTGTATAACAAAGTTGGAGACCCTGAATCTGAAGTAACCAAATGCATTGAGTCTTACTAAAATTAGAAAGTCAATCAGAAGGAAGCTTACAAATTGTTCAAGGAAGAGATAAAAATTCTGAAAATCATTTCTCTTTGGCTTGTGATCCCGATCTGTGAGGACGCACATGGAGATTAGGGTTCTCTCATCCTATTAAATTTTAAAATCATCAAGCCAACCCCCTTTTAAATGTAAAATATTTGTAATTAATGTTTGATTATTTGTGAACTCAGTGTTGCTAGAGAGTTCTTAATTGTAATCTGTTCCCATAAATATATTTTAATACTGAAAGAGATTTATAAGATATCTGGACCACGTGAGAGCCCAGCAGAGATGAAAAGGACCTGCCTAATTAATTATTGGGAATAATTAATTTACTCTACAAGACCTTCAAGAACATCAGTTTTGTGAGTGCAAAAATTTGTCTTAAATGAGCTCATTTTTAAGGCATTTATCAGTGAATTGGGGAATAATTAAAGTGCTATATAAATTTATTCAAGTTTAAGAAATTTGCAACGTGTCAACTATTATCATATAAGTTATAAAACTATTTTATGAATTTATTGATTTATGTAAAGCTTACTTCCATGCACGGCACGAACTCATAAAACCCTGAGATTATTGATTGTTCTTTGTATTAATTATTATTTGCTCATTGATCAAAGTATGTCATGTTAAATCTACAGACCGAACAGGTTTTAAGTTGTAGAATTCTGAATTGACTTGAAGTCCACGTATCAGCATTAAATGCAAATTTATAATTTTTGAAGCTCACAACTGTGAATGCTATTAAACCTTGTGATAATGTTGAACTATTAAGGATTTATATATATTGGAATTATAAATATAAGAATATTTTATACTATTATTTTATGGGAATATTTTTATGTTTTATGTCAGCATACAAAATCATAGAAGTTTTTATTATATCCTAACTCATCTTGTGATATACAGTTTGAGCTGTCTTGGTACCAAGAAATATTTGTCAGCAGCACATAAAATAAGTGAATCAATCAATATTGATCTTATTAGAGCATTCATTACTTATCATCCTTTGATGATAGTCATACTATTCCGCCAGAAAGATCATATTGATAATTACATTAATAAGTACACAGTATATCATATAAGGATCCAGAGAACTTCAAGAACTGGCGTTGTAAGTTCAAAGGAATTTCAGAAGGGTAAGTTGGTGAATACCTGTATTCATGACGAGCATTTTAAAAATCAACTAGAAAAAACCATAGTTGATCTTCATTATTCTCGATTGGATACATGGTTACTGATAGTCAGTCACCAACTGTCTTTTTGATTTCCTTATTGGTATTTTTCCAGAACTTCACGGAAGCAGCGGTAAGAATTGTTAATCACCAGTCATTGAACCTTGTGGTGATTAATTATATTTGGGAAATTCATGCATCTACCACTGAGCTAGAGCTGCAGTCTGAACCCAGCATATTTGCGAGCCGGACGGCCTTAGCTTTTTGCGAATTTATTTGCAAAATAGGGATTTTAGCAACCGCTCTTATAAATATCAAGAATACCGCATCACCTGTAAAGGATTTGCAATTTACCTCTTTACACAATGTCACCCAACAAGTGGGGCAAAAATCTGCATCTTTACAACGATTGAGAGTGATTTAAATTCCCTCAAGGGCTGTTACAGATTAGCCCTTATTAACCATCGTGCAGTTGTTAGACTGTCACAGAAATCCTGGTCATCAAAAATTTATGCTAAAGTTGATAAAACATTTCATTTTGTAGCTAGAGTGGATGGAACCTTCACCCTGTAGAAGAGGTAGTAACCAATTGGATTTGATTGAAAGCCAAGAATTTTAATGGTTTTATCAGACTCCAAAGTGAAATCTTTTGCATCAATAGCGCAATGCTCTGGAGGGAGATTTGATAGAATGGTAGAATGATTGCTGGCCCACTTTAGCAATTCAAATTTCCCTTTGCTTAACAATTCAGTAAGCTGCAGCTGCTTGGTTGCTTCCATTGATGAGACTGATGTAACTATATCATCCATGTAAGTAGAACACCGTAAGGCTTCAGAATCCACAGGGAACATTTTTTCTTAATCTTCAATAAACTGATGTGTAGTACAAATGGGAAGAAATGGCGATGATGATACACCATACGACATAGGTGTTAGAGTATACTCTTTCATTTCTTCTCCCTTTTCGGATTTTGTCCATTTTATTTCAACATTATCCTGTCTATCATCATCTAACTCTTCCAAATTTCGTTTCTCCCTTTCAAAAAAACTTCTCCAATTTCCTTTTTCGGTATGGGTCTTCCCATTGGTTTGATTTCATGTGGACTATGAATCACTTCTAACTCTTTCCCTAAATTACCGTTGGTCGGTAAGTAACTGTTGAAGGCTATACCTTGTTTACCTGGAACTTCTTCTAACTTATCTCCCAATTCTTCTTCTCGAATCATGGAAACATTTACTCCGACATTAGTTTTACCTCCAAGATATCCCGATATCTCCCTCGTATTTGTTTCCTTGGATGGTAATTCTACAATGTATCTACCAGTATTCAAACGACAAACAGTTGATTTGTATATCTCCTCACAAGCCATTTCACTTTCCAATAATTTTTTTGTCCTCGGTGGCTCTTCTACGACCCAAAATCGCTTTACCAACTCTTCCGAATTAGCATTGGAATACATGCACAGATTATCTGAGATAGTAGAACTCTCCTCTGATACCTTACCCATCAGGCAGTAGCCCCATACAATTTCTAGGGCGGATGGTGTACCCGCTGGACCAATCACCTTTCTTCCAGTCAGAATGAAGGGGAAATATTCAGCACCCAATAAAATATCAACCTCCTCTGAAAGGAAAAATTCAGAATCTGCTAGCTCCAGTCCTTCAATATGTGTCGAGTACGCATTTTTTATCTGATTTGTAGCTGCTATTTTGTTGACTCCTGATGCGGTAATTTTTAATGAAGGGGAGTTTGGTATTTCAAATTCACAGTTAGTAATTTCATCTGTCACTTCCAGTTTGGTATCAGTTAATCCATAGATTGGCAAACTATGTGTTTTCTGTACCACTAAACCCAGTTTTTTCATGCATTGCCTTGTAATGAATGACTCGGTGCTTGCACTATCTAATATACTTTGACCTTATGATAATTGCCTGATTACCTCGAACTCCCATTTAACAGTTGGTAACAATACTAAGGAACTATTTACATTCGAAAATACTTTCTTAGCTGAGTCAGTAACAAATGTTTGATGGCTTTGATCAGCGACGTCGTGCACATCTACCCTGCTCATTTGTTTATTACCGGCCAATGTGTTAGTGTTTTCAACAGGCGGCTGTCTCGGCTCTAAATGGAGGAGCGAATGATGACGCGAATTACAGTGACTGCACGGCTTCCTTCTTCTACAATCTCTAATAAAGTGCCCTGCCAATAAACAGCATATACACAGTTTCCATTCTTTCACATGTTTTAATCTATCAGACGGTTTGAGATTCAAGAACACTTTACAATTTTCCAGTTCATGAGAATTATTACATTCAATACATTTCAGCTCGTCCAATTTCGATTTAACAATCATAGCTGAAGCTTTGTAATTTCCCATAGTGGGTTTCGATTTCCCAAACTGCTTACGTGAGGAGGCTTCTGACGATGTAGATGACCCCAATAAATAAGTGGATTTGGTAGCCTCTAAAATAACAGCCTCATCATTCAAAAATATTTGGAAGTTTTTCAAATCGGATACTGTTCCATTTCTTAGCAGTCTCTGCCACTTCTCTCTCAATTCTACAGTCAGTTTTTTTACCTAAGACAAAATAATACGGAATCGACCAGTCATTAACTGAATGACCAATTGGTTTAGTGCTGCAATATACTCAGCTAAATGAGTGATGAATTTTCGTAGCGAGTCTGGTTGCTTATAACTGCTGGCATATCAAAAATTGCTTGCAAGTATGCATCAGTCAGCTTGTAAGAGTCATTGTAGCGATTCAATAATAATTTCCATGCCTCAGCATAATGATCACTTGTCAATGGGACTACAGAAATGACTGACAGTGCATCGCCTCTCAGTATAGACCAAAGATACATATGTTTTTGTATGTCAGCAATTTGACCATTATTATGAACCGTGGCTTCAAATAATTTTTTAAATTGACTCCAAATTTTCAAATTGCTATCAAAGTCATTAAGGAAGCTTAGGTAGGCAACTGGCGAGATATTTCCAGTTGTAGGTGAAGAAGCTACATTGGAAGAACTAATATTCAAATTTGTTTGTTGGATGGTAAGGTTTGAGAATAGCCTTGACATTGAAAAAGTCTCATCAAATTGGCTCATCAAATTTTCAAGCTCACTTGTTTCCAATCGAAGATTTTGTTTGTTATAGTAGCTCTGCATCTTATCTATTATATCATTGAACTCCACCTGGTGGTGATCGATATGCTCACCCATAACTTTCAATAAATTCTTCATTTTTTTATTTTTTGGATCGTTTTTGACAGCTTCGGCAATTTCATTAATCCGTTTTATTTTACGAATTAATGCATCTCTTTGAAATGTCAAATCTTCGATAACACCCATAGTGAGGCGATAACAGTGAGCGCTCGTCAAGAGAGAGAGTGAGACAAAGAACCAAACAAGAATAAGAGGGAAACACGAGAGCAGCGACACAATGGAACGAACAATGGCTGGCTTATCTAATCATACAAGCCTAGCCAGCACTTCAACTTATGCTCGGTAGAGAATGATCGTTACGAGGCTAATAATACTGTATCGATACTCATTGGAACAAACAATATCTGCTATTAATAACGAAGTAACACAATAATCAATGCAAATAACTGCAAGTATCCTTTGAAAAAAGTAACAGTTCCAGTTACTGTTACAGCTAGACGATGTATAAGTCTTTCTCTACTCATTGACACGAACTTGCCAGTCCAGCCTTGTGGCGCCAATGCAACAATCTTACGCAATAAAGCTACGACACAATTATTTACAAAATATCACTTGTTCTACTCAATTTCCAACTTAAATTGAGCCCAAATTTCTTAAGAATACCACAATTAAAGCGTATATTCATCTATGACAACAAAAACAAGCCATATACACAGAAAAACCAAGAATAAAATAGGCATAAAAAACGACAAACCTATTAGACAATATTTCAAACTTATTTCCTATTCAAATTCGATTAACAAATCAATCCCGGACGGTTGGACCATGTTTAATTCGACAGAGGCTGGCTCAAAACAGCACTCTGGTTTGTGGACTGTATAAATTACATCGAGAACTTTGGGTTGTCTGGCATCGGGTAGCAAGTTGAACAATTAAAATGGCTAAGTGCACAATAACATAGGCCTACCTTCATGTCCAAATCCTCCTTGCTTCCAGGATCCCGGGTCCAGATCACGATACTAGACGAGACGACACTTGTAATAAATCACAATAAATAATCAATAGATCACTTTGCAAAAATTGACATTACAAGAAGTGAGCTGTTCGATTGGCTGTCAATCGGCAACAGGCGGCGATTATGCTTGCGCATCACCCCTCAATTGCCCCCTCTACCACACAACGCCAGACAACAGAGCAACATTGATAGCGTCCGAACACTATACCTCACACACTTTACCATTAATATCAATCCATCACCATATTTTGGTAGAGAGTTAGTGGGGAGGATATTTTTAATATTCTTTCCAAAGAATGGACATTGATATGTCCAAAGCTCTGCCAATTTATGTAGATGCATAACAATTTAATTATTATCTATAGTTATTATATTACAAATTGCTATTCCATATCATTTACAGTTCAATAATTATTTTCTTAGTCTATATTATGTAAATTCATCTATAATTTTGCTGTATTGTAAGCTATTGTATATAAGTGTATAGCCAGTATATATTGTAATCTACATAAATAAAGTACTCAATCAATCACTGGGTGCACAGATCCAGTCTGCACACCGACAACACGCGGTTACAAATTGCATAAACACTAAAAAAACTTCATACCGTTCCCTAATAAAACTGCCCTAAACCCTTCTTCCTATAACCCTTATTGTAAACCCCTTCTCTATAACCGGGCTTGCAGGTACAGCATTGCTCGCCGTCAATCTACAGTTTATTCTGACTGTGTATTACTCAACAAATTATAATTATTGATTTAATAATTGTTAAAATTAATAAAAACACCTATTTATTCTTGTAACTATTATTATTATTTTTCGTAAATAGTTTCAGTTTCAATTTATTAAAAACAAACAAAACAAGACACAACAAAAATACAAAGATTTACGTAACAAATAAAACACAATGTTACAGATATAAAAAAACAATGGGCTTAGTGCTTGGGTGTGTTGGAGAGAGAAAAATAGAGAGGAAGGTACCTAGCCAACTATGGTTCCCCATGTAATAGGCAGGCAAAAAGAGAAGAAGTAATGAGGAAAAAAAGGAAGGGAGAAATGGGGGGAAGGAAGAAACAGAGAATAGGTACTCAAAATAAAGGTAAGCGAGTCCACTGAAAAATAAAAAAACAATGCTGGAGCAGAAATCTCGAGTCATATATCTAAATGGAAGAAGAAATTACTGTATGTCCAGTTTTTTATATTCAGTTTAATTTTCCCACTGATCTTATTGTCCATGAGAAAGTGATTTGGAATGAGGTTTATTATTTTAGTACCTATGTAAATTAATTGCCTCCTTATACATTCAATATCAGTGTTATAGGTTACATATTTGTTAGCAGTGGCCCTTAGATTATAATAATTAAGAGTAGAGTTTATTGTGAGAGGAAAATCGGATCTATATTTTATTAAGTACTCAATTACGGTTTTTATGTATAATTGACGTATAGTCATGACCTCAAAATCACTAAAAACCATATCCGTTGGATAGATCCTGGGTTTGCTTAATATAGTTTTAATTATCAGTTTTTGTGCTACAAATAATTCAGCAATATGACAGTTGAAACAGCCTCCCCAAACAACTATGCCATACTGCAGAATTGACTCGACTAGAGCATGATACATCATTTTCAGGTGGTTCTTATTAAGAAATCTGTTAACTTGATAAAATTTAAAAGATAAATATCTAATTTTCTACATATGTATTTAATATGAACATCCCATTTAAGGTTTCCATCAATTATAATTCCCAAATACTTAGTATTATTGACTTTTTTAATGGTGGGACAATCACAATTACCCAAGTTTAAATTGCACTGAGAATGGAGTCTCAAATCTTGATTCTCGTTAGGCTGTCCTACTCTATTTGCAGAAAAAGTTATGTAATTAGTTTTTTCAATATTTAAACTTAAGGTATTCTTATCTAACAACTTCTTAATTGAACGCATATTATTTTCAGCTATGGTATGAACTTCGTTCCATGAATTACCGTAAAAATAGCTGCAGTATCATCTGCAAAGGATATCACAGTTGAGTTTAGAAGTCTTAAATTTAAAAAGTCATTTACATAGAGTATGAAAAGGATGGGAGAATACAGTACCTTGAGGAGACCATAAGAAGTTAAGTTAGTTACACTAGATTCATCATTTATGGTTAGGGACTGGGTTCTATTACTCAAATAGCTTTTGAACAATTTAAGTGAGACTCCTCTGAAACCATAGGACTCCAGTTTATTGAACAAAGTATTATGAGGTATTGTATCAAAAGCTTTGCGTATATCCAGGAAGACCGCAATAGTTTTTTATTGAGTTTATTTTATCAGATAAAGTATTGATGAATTTTATTAGAGCGTCAGATGTACTTTTACCATTTTGGAAACCGAATTGGTTCTTGTTGATTATTTTGTTAAGATTCAAGAAAGAAACAACTCTTGACTTTATTAGTTTCTCCATTATTTTAGCAAGGTTGCTGATAAGACTAATCGTCTCTATAATTACAGGGATTAGTCGGGTCACCTTGTTTGAATAGAGGTTTTATTTTGGCTGAATTGAGGTGCTCGGGAAAATATCCCTCCTCAAAGCATCCATTAAAAATGAAAGCGAGAGGTTGAGATATAAAATTGGCTATTTTCTTCAGCGTAATATTACCTAGACCTCAATACCAGGACTGCAGTTGTTCTTTAGATTTTTAATAGTTGCCTCAACTTCAACTGGCAAGTTGGTCTTATAAAAAACGTGTTATCGATCTGTATTGCAGGAAATCGATCACCAGTATTATCAGGATATTGATAGTTTGAGCTTGTAATTTACCCACATTTGTGAAATAATTGTTTAGGAGTGAGCATCAAGTTCAGTACTCTTTTCCTTGATACTGGCCTCACCTATAACTTCGTTTATGCACTTCCTCAACTTCATGCTGTTGTTATTACAATTTTCAATTTTCCCTTTATAGTAGACTTCCTTTGCATGATTTATAATCTTATTCAAACCATTACGATAAGCCTTATATTCATTCTTTAAGATATTGTTATTAGGATCTCTTCTGAGTCTAGAATGCATTTTGTCCCGCGTGATTATTGACCTTCAGATATCCAGGGCTTCAGGGGAGTCTGTTAGGTATCACTTTTACCTTCTTGCATTGATTGATGAGACTGGTCAAACGATCGACAAATTTATCCATAATAGTGTCAATGCTTCCATTTTCATGGTATAGATTTCTTCCCAATCCTCATTCCTATGCGTTCCAATAGTGCATGATAGTTGGTTCTAGTTAATGTGTTTATCATACGTTTCTATTACCTTATTGATAGGAACCTTCACCAGTTCAGTACAACCGCGTAGTGGTCAGTTTGGTGTCCTAAGTATAGCTCCTTTGATGGACATAGAATGGTTGCCTGAATTTTTATAAAAAATGTGGTCAATGCAAGAATTTGTTGTGGTTGTTACTCGGGTATCATCAGTTATGTAAGACTTATAGCCATTACTATTGAAAATATGCAGATAATCTTGACCAGGAAACTAGTTGAATGTGTATTTATATTCATGTCTCCCGCCACACAT
>NC_052504.1:59733818-59775489 GCF_014356525.2 Nilaparvata lugens | reverse complement strand
CTATCCGTACGTGTATAAGCCAATTTATTCTTTCCTTTATTCTCTATACTTATAAAAGGCTAAGCCCCGACAGACTGAAATCACACCACAGCCCAAACTACTGAGCCTAAAAACTTGAAATTTTGCACGATTGTTTTTATGGTAGCCTGAAAACATCCACTAAGAAAGGATTTCAGAAATTTGCCCCCCTGAGAGAGCTGGGGCCACCCCAAAATTTTGTACTTTTTAACCGCTCATTGCACAGCAAAGTCGTGAGGAACTTTTTTGTTCAGCTACGAAAAAAAATTAGATCTATACAGAAAAATTTCGATCAGGAGCACAGGGGGGTCCAGGAGAGGGCATTTTTCGGAAATTTTGATGTAAAATCACACTACAGACCAAACTAATTGTCCTACAGACTTGAAACTTTGCACAAATATTCTTCAAACATGCTACACGCGCACTAAGAACGGATTCTGAGATATTTTGCCTCTAAGGTTTTCAAAGGATGAAAAAGGATCCTATTAAGTAAGGTTATGAACATGGTAAGGTGAGTGCCATATGGAAATGAGATAATTTATTTATTGACATGTGATATTCTAACATATGTTGTAATCATTGGAAATAACAAAATAATATGATAGAAATTCAAAAAAGAACATCTGTTCTATTAATGTTTTCTACCTGATTCCACTCAACCTCAATAATATTGTTCTGATAATAATTGATAAATATGTTTAATAATTTTATTATTATTAATATAATAAAAGTATTGTTTCAATAATTAATTATTATCATTAATATAATAATAGTATTGTTTTGGTAATCAATAAATATTTTTATTTTCACAAACTCTGTATAATTTATAATGGTGAATGTGAAACAGCTGCATCAAAGAAATTATCTCAAAAACATATGTTTAGGAAAACCAGAGTTTTGAACTTCGTTTCCCTGATTCAATGTATAAGCCTACACGTGGCATGTATTATTAATTTTTCAGCTATAACAGTTTTTTGAGACTGCTAAATAAACGTCTACAGTTTTATCAATGCTGTATCGGCAATATGAAAACGCATGCAGTTAATATGTCTTTAAATAAAGGTGTTGATATCTACATGATAATTATTCTCTACCATTTTCATTTAATTAAAATTTCAAAATTATTCAAGCCTTGATAGAATGATTGACTCACTGTACAGTCAGTCGAAAATTTTAATATTGAAATGAGGGGTATTTTGGCAAGCTAAACAAAAAAGTAAGGTCCTATGCACCTTTTTGATATTATTTCTTCAAATGAAAAATGAGTTTTGTGGGTTGTCAAAACTCCCCCTGAAAGATAACTATTCATTTTATCCTATCTTTTAGTAAAATAACAATGATTTCTGCATTGAATAACATCTATCTTGCCAACAAGAATCGAACTCTTTGTGAATTTAGATATGACCTACACTTGAGATTTATATAATTCTATTAATAAATTCATGGAAATTGAAGTACTTTTTTCAGTTAGTTGATGAAATTGATTATCAATAGAGAAATTATTTATAATTTTATCAATACAGAATTAGTTGAATGAATTGTTGATGTACTTAGTTCTTGGTCAACAATAATTAAATATTGGTATTCATCCAATCATTATTTTTTCAGAAGTTATTTCATTTGAATTAGAAAATATTTATAAGCTCCTATCAATTTATCATTCGTAACAATGAATTCTTCAAACCATGAATTTAATCAAATAAAAAATTGCCCATACTTCTGTATTCATGTTCGCATGTTTTCCACTTGTGATGGATAGCCAAAATATTGTGGAGCGAGCTGCACGGCGAATTGTAATCGAGGGCTCTGATTGGCTGAAAAGTTCAGCGTTCGGAGTGAGGTGAGGCGAGCAGTTAGAACAGAGGCAAGCGGCACGCCGAATGGTTCGGAGTACGGTACGGCGAATGATTAACTGCTGATTTTTAACATATGCTCATGTTCGTTGAAAGGCAAGATGTTCGGAGGAATGCACGTTTTGCTGCGCGGTTCGAGGTTCGGTTCGGCATGTATGGACGCACCTTTAGTTGTTACAGGACATTTATACAGATCACAGGCCAAAGCAACATAATAATCTATCCTCTTCTATTCTTCTTCTTCTTCTCTTCTTTCTTCTTCTTCTTCTTCTTCTTTCTTCTTCTTCTTCTTCTTCTTCTTCTCTCTTCTTCTTCTGCTTCTTCTTCTTCTTCTTCTTCTTCTTCTTCTCTTCTTCTTCTTTCTTCTTCTTCTTCTTCTTCTTCTTCTTTCTTCTTCTTCTTCTTCTTCTTCTTCGTCTTCTTCTTCTTCTTCTTCTTCTTCTTCTTCTTCTTCTTCTTCTTCTTCTTCTTCTTCTCTTCTTCTTCTTCTTCTTCTCTCTTCTTCTTCTTCTTCTTCTTCTTCTTCTCTTCTTTTCTCTTCTTCTTCTTCTTTCTTCTTCTTCTCTTCTTCTTCTCTTCTTCTTCTTCTTCTTCTTCTTCTTCTTCTTCTTCTTCTTCTTCTTCTTCTTCTTTCTTCTTCTTCTTCTTCTTCTTCTCTTCTTCTTTCTTCTTCTTCTTCTCTTCTTCTTCTTCTTCTTCTTCTTCTTCTCTCTTCTTCTTCTTCTTCTTCTTCTTCTTCTTCTTCGTCTTCTTCTTCTTCTTCTACCTATATCTAAAAGGCTAAGCCACGACAAACTGAAATCACACCACAGCCCAAACTACTAAGCCTAAAATTTGAAATTTCACACAATTGTTTATTGTAGCCTCAAAACATCCACTACAAAAGGATTTTCAGAAATCTGCCCCCCCCCTGAGGGAGCTGGGCCCCCCAAAATTTTCACTTTTCAACCGTTCATTGCATAGCAAAGTCATGAGGAACTTTTTCGTTCAGGTACGAAAAAAATCAGATCTATGCAGAAAAATTCCAATCAGGATCACAGGGGGGTTCAGGATAATTCTTCTTTCAAATTCAAATTTTATTGCCATCAAAAATCACATTGAAAACTTTCTTAATAGACAACAATATTACAGAAACAAAATGTCAAACATATACCTACATTTATTTGTAGCACGGCCAGAAAAAGACAAACTTGAGTACCTACTAGCCGTGAGTTTATTAAATATAACTTTATATATATATATATATATATATTTTTTTTTTTGTTAATATTTTGTGAATAAAAATTACGAGTTGATGAGAGATGGGAGTAAATCCTTATATTTGATCCGAATGCTTATTCATAATACAGTAGTCGGGGTCACTGCAATCAAAAATTTTTTATTCTGTACGGTAGCTAATAAATTTCATATGTATTGATTGTCCATGATGTATCCAGTGTCCATAATGGAAGTAATTGATTTACTCAAAATTAATGGCTTACTGGTCCCTCATAGATTTATAGTATTCCTGGTGATTGAGCCTGTCTTTTTCAGCGTTGTCTATTAATAATAAAGCTTAATTTACAACTAGCTTACCCAGCAAACTTCGTACCGCCAATGTATCTCATGTTACACTTGACTTTATTTGGTGAATCATGAAATTTATCTGACAATCAACATGTTCATTTACATCTCAATACGGACTTCCTATGTGCTTAGTCATGCAGCATTCATTATTCCGAAAACATATTATTATTCTCAATCAATTGGTAGTAATATCTATCAGTAAAGTTTTCAATTAAAAAAAAGGTTATATCAGTGTTTCAAAGAAAAATATTCAATGTTTTCATAGCTGTAGATTGTCGATATATGGTCCAGGAAATATGCGATGTTCGATGAACCCACAGAATTCCATATTCTTCCCATTTTAGGATGAATATAAGCTAAGCTAAATTCAAAAAATTGTAAATTATTCTTTCATTCTTCAGTAATTGATGAATGCAATATGAATACTATACATATATACTATACAATATTTATATATACTCTCTTTCATTAGGTGAATTATTTTTTTCAACATTTTCCAGTTTCTCAATGATTGGGGAGTGATAATTATTTGTATAGGTCTTCTAAGGAACCATTATCAACAGCTGGTACCAATCAACTACACTTCTACTCCAAACTACCAGTACACAATAATTTATCACAGGGTGATGTGTTTATTACAGCTGGTAACTTTAGATGCTAAATCATATTATCACAATATGATCTTGAATCATGATAACCTTTCCATTCTTCGGTTGCCGCTTGGCCGAAAATTTCGAAAGCATGGGTCTGTAAAATGGATTGATAAATAATTATTATTGGCCCCCTATTAAAATTTTTGGTCAGAAACTATCCCCAATACTCACACAACATATTTCCAAAGTTTCATGCCGTTCTGTCATGTAGTTTTCGAGTCTACAGGACAAACAGACATTCATTTTTTTATAAATAGATTTCCATTCGGCTCAAACAAAAGCCTCTCTAAATGAAGGTAGATTGATGAGGATTCAGTTCTGTTGTTTTAACATTTTTTCAAATCACTTTCAAAAAGTTCATGTAGTACCTACTATTGTGTTTGAGACACTTCTGGCGCTATCATAGCTTCACCACTATTCTGTTCCACAGTCCTATCTCTTGCAGTCGTTAACTATATCTCTATAATAATTATATAAAGTGAGGAGCTGGCTTATGCACGTACGGGATAGGAAAATTATGTTTGACGCATCATCACGTCTGAACTACTGGACTAATTAACTTGAAATGTTGCTTATAGATTCTTAATTAACCAAGGATGGTTATAGGCCTTTTCTCAATTCTTCAAAATTCATTACGTCAAGTTTTCATTTTGTGAAATTTTAAAATAGATCCTTGCGAAGCACGGGTTCTTGCTAGTTATATTATAGGACGGAATAAAGAATCTAGAAGTTTCCTCTGATTATAGGTAATATATATGTGTTGCCAGAATTTCACGGCACACAGATTAATAATCGCTGGAATAGGCTTTTCGATGAGATATTTTGTGAATTCAGATTTATGCTTTAGAACATTATTGCTACAAAAATTACTACGGTACTTAATGCTCCAAATAAATGGGTTGTAATGTTTATTATGTTAAAATGTTAATTGTGTACAGAGTGAGTCATATGTATGGGAACCCTTCAATAAATTGGAGACTATTGTAAAAATAATACTGTAACTTTCAGGATAAGTTATTGCTCAAATACTCTAACTTTTGCCTACAACTGAATTTCAACCCCTCATAAGAGGGTGACTTAGGGGTTGTAACTCGAATATTTTAAATTTAAACATCCATTGTGTGGTACATCTTTTTTAAGGCCTTTTTGAAACAAGAAATATGGTATTGACTGAAATTTTCTATGATACTTGTATCCAAAATGGCGGATGATTGAAGTTTGAGTTTTCTAAGAAATAATTGATAAATTTTAATCAGCCACCATTTTGGATAAAAGTATCATAGAGCATTTTCATTGATGTCATATTTCTAGTATTGAGCTTCAAAATTATGTATCACACAATGGGTGTTTACGTCCAAAACATTTGAGTTACAACCCCTCATTTTTTTAAAAACTAAAACTTCAATCATCCGCCATTTTGGATACAAGTACATTTTGTATAATAGAACATTTTTGTTGATGACATCTTTCTTGTTTCAAAAGGCCTTTAAAATTATGTACCACACAATGGATGTTTACATTTAAAATATTCGAGCTACAACCACTAAGTCACCCTCTTATGAGGGGTTGAAATTCAGTTGCAGGTCGAAAGGTAGAGTATTTTACCAATAACTTATCCTGAAAGTTGCAGTATTATTTGTACAACAGTCTCCAATTTATTGATGGGTTCCCATACATTTAACTCACTCAGTATATCCTTTACTGAACCGTATACGAGTAAAAAGCAATATTCAACAAATTAATGACAACTCGAGCTTGAAAGATCTGATCTGCTCAAACAATCGTAGATTTGAATGGGTATATGAGACAAAACGTTCTTACGTTGTAGCTTCGACTATAGAAAGAAGGTGTAGTAATGGTAGGCCTACGGTACCCGCACTACCCAGTTTGTGGATTGGAAACCAATGATCATACGAGATGCTATTCAACTCTGTAATAATACAGTTACCAATCTACTTAATAGCTTATAACTAATATACTAAGCTACTTTCTCAATTTTTTTCTCACATATAAGCTAGCATGCTTGCAATAATAAAACAAGCCTCTATTCAGAAAAATATTCGTTCTCAGAATGTGTAGAATAGTGAATTTCTCAAATTTCTGATTTAACCATAGATCTGTATTATGTAAACAAATACAGAAGGTACACAGTTCTACCTTTAATATCGATATTACTAGAAACGTTTTGGGGTTGAAGAGTTGGGAAGTAATCCACTTTAAAAAAAATCTAGTATGGCGCACTCACACAACTTTCCTTGCCGTTAATAGAATTGATCACCTGACGCTAGTGTTCACGCGCATCAGAAGTCTACTTATAAACAAAGATCTAAGCCAGCTGGTGACAGGACAATAACGCTGGAGATATACGAGGTCTGATATCTCTTCATAGTGAATGATTTAATAGAATCAACAGTTGCCAACAGTTTGCAATTGGATAATCACATTTTCTCGAATTTCGAGCTTAATTTCAATTTTAGGTGAAAATGTTACTCAACACTCGATTTTTTTTGTTTAAATTGTATCTGATGCCTGATAATTGGGAATCTGAAATCCAACTTTGCATAGATTGGGCGGAGCTCCTGAAATTTTTACAGATATGGGACTTGTGGCAATTGATAGAGCTCATCAAAGACTATTCCAGGTATGAATTTAATCAAAATCGTTGGAGCCGTTTTCGAGAAAATCGCGAAAAACCCTGTTTTTGACAACATTTTCGCCATTTTATCCGCCATCTTGAATTGCATTTGATCGAAATTGTTCGTGTCGGATCCTTATATTGTAAGGACCTTAAGTTCCAAATTCCAAGTAATTCCGTTAATTGGGAGATGAGATATCGTGTACACAGACGCACATACACTCATACACACACACACACACACACACACACACACACACACACACACACACACACACACCACACACACACACACACCACACAAACACACACACACACATACAGACCAATGCCCAAAAACCACTTTTTCGGACTCAGGGGACCTTGAAACGTATAGAAATGTAGTAATTGGGGTACCTTAATTTTTTTCGGAAAGCAATACTTTCCCTACCTATGGTAATAGGGCAAGGAAAGTAAAAATAGTGATATGACGAAAATATGTTTTTCTTTATCACTTCTCTCAGAATAATGGAATACCAATATGCATTTCATATTTCAAAAAATCTGGTGCGGCGCTCTCACACAACTTTCCTTGGCGTTATGATAATTGATCAACTAACGCTAGTGTTCACGCGCATCTCAAGTCTACTATTCAAAGATCTAAGCCAGCTGGTGACAGGACAATAATGCTGCAGACACACGAAGTCTGCTATCTCTTCGTGATGAATGATTTAATAGAATCAACAGCTGCTAACAGTTTGCAATTTAATAATCTTATTTTCTCGAATTCCGAGCTTATTTTCAATTTAAGGTGAAAATGTTACTGAACATTAATTGTAGAGATTTTTATGCTCAATCTTTTCCACTTGAATTTTTTTTGTTTAAATTGTATCTGAAGCCTGATAATTGGGAATCTAAAATCAAACTTTGCATAGATGGGGCGGAGCTCCTGGAATTTTTACAGATATGGGAATTGTGGCAGTTGATAGAGCTTATCAATTACTTTTTTAGGTATAAATTTGACATACACACACACACACACACACACACACACACACACACACACACACACACACACATAATCTTATACTCAGACTAAAGTTATATAGTGAGATCCACGGTCGATCCACGTTATAATGGCAGTATTTGATTGAAATTGGTGTTGTTATCCTTGTCTATCATTCGACATGGCGGATAGCGCTATCTTTCATAAGCTCTGCAAAATTTCCAGATCGTTTTTAAAAATGTGAAAATATAATTAAGAAAATCTTTAATCTCATAATTGAAATTTATCATTCAATAATTGAAAAATTATTTTTCTTGACTAATAATAATAGATTATTTTGAACAAGAATGAACAGTTAATGTTATATTAGACTAGATAATTATACTGGTATCAATATCGTCTATAGAAGGCAGTGTGAAGGCAGAGATCGGCAACGCTGGCCCCTATTTTTGTTCACGTGGCACTCACTATATTGATGGATATTATTTATCATCCAGCCATCAGGGACGTTGCGATACTTTAGATACTGCTTCGCATCAATACCTTTTTTTAGAACCAAGTAGCCTACTGTATATCAATATCGATATCTAGTTTTTCTCGATACTGATACGGTACCAAAATTCCTGGCATCTATACTATTCATGAAGCGAAAAGTAGTCCACTTTTCATATCACCTCTGCTCACATTGCCAGTTAGTTCATCATTGAAGCTTCCCGATCAAAGACGTTTTCGAATAGTCAAGCTTGTTAGAGATATCCTGAAATACGGAAATCCGAACTATTTCAAATATGATTCATAATTATTCTGATTATTATATATTATTATGTGTATGATATTATGATTATATCATTATTATTAGCTGTAAACTGGAATTTTGCCATTAGAAAGTCACTACGCTCGTGTATGAGATGTCTAGATGTCTGGATTGATATCGATTTGAAATAATAGAATCGGCAGTTTACTTTACTCCTGGATGTTTATCTAGACTCCTGGCAGCGTCTATTAAAGTTAACTGTGGTTAAGTGACGTATAACCTAACTGAACAATTAATTGGATGAAATTGCGATGTCGACACCAATCTGCGGATAATATTGGTTAAATTTATGTGCAACCGGGTTACATAATGGGCAACCATCTAGTTTTACTCTGTTGTTCACAGTTTCCAGAATTTTTAAATTCCCAGTTCGTATTCATTTGAGTATAATTTTAGTTTGGTGTAAAATTACAAATCAGCCATATTTATAGGCCTACTACTGAATTTTCCCCTAACTGTAAGATTTAGGAAAATCATTGACTATTATTAGCGTAAATTTCGAAAGATTACAAAATCCATTTCATTCTTCATAAATGGTAGCCTAGTCAAGTCATGTTTTGTAATACCATTGCAACTAGTAGGGTAACTGAACATTCAAGTTCCTTCCTCTGGGCAATCATAACTCATTTTACATAATTTATCCAATTTGGCGGAGGAAATAATATTAAATGGATTCTCTCTCAATATTCTCATTTCAATATTCGATGGCAAGTGCTTATTGTATACAGATGAATAAATATATATATAGATCAAAAGATTAATTATTATCACGAATCATTGGATTATTTACAGATTTCTTTTGAAAACAGGCTACAATCTTTATTCAACATAATTTTTTTAATCCGAAAGTGTCATCTTAAAGAGACAATATTCTTCAAAATATTCCCGGATAAGAGGACCACCGGTTCTCCCTACCACAGCGGGGTATTCCATTCTTCTAATCATCCCCACTCCACGACCTTCGGCCTTCCACGATCAGCAGTTGGCCCATCCCCCTAGATTCCATCCTGCGTAAGTCCTTGTTTACACTATTCATCTATCTATCTATGTATCCTTTATTCAAATGCATTGTCCTATATCATTGCAACCCCCTCTCCAATGTTAGCCCCGCCCCTCACCCTGAATGTAAGTTTACCAAGGAAGGAACCTTCCCTAGAGTTGAAACAGTAAGTTATTCATTGCTGTGATAACGCTTCTGTAGGCGTACAGATCCTTGCCTTGTGAAAAGTTAATTTTGTGTTTGAAAACTGAACATGGATATTTGTCGTAGTTGTGACAGAGATTGGATAGCCTACTCTAAGAATAATGACAAGGTCAGTTTAAATTGAATTTATTCAAGCTTTATTCCGCTGCATGTAATATTCAAACATCCTCAAATTATCTAGTTGTATTAGACCTATTTTGTTTCAAATTTCGGCGTTTAACTTTATTAGCACAGTTTCTTTTCTCTTTCCCGTCTCACCTTAATTATTACTATCTTCTATCTCCTGAATACTACAATTCTATTTATAAATAAGAAAAATGACTTATTTATGTAGCTTCTCACTTTAATCCAGAGTAGCCTACCTATATTAATTTATTGTGATTTTTTATCATCAATAAGCAAATGATAAGGAATAATCAATGGAGTTACAGTATTACAATAACAATGGATGGCATACTAGATTGAGAGTATAAGTAGTTTATATAACATAATAAAATTTGTATCATAACTACTATTAGTTGGGTCGCTTTTTCTTTGCTGTTTTCTTTCGCCTCCCACTTTCAATTCATGTGATTGTGCTGTAATAAAATAATAAAACTCATATTATAGTCCGGGCGCAAATGTCATGAATAAGGCACTCTGTGGTAATTTTCGAGTAATATCTCAATCTCTTCGTTAGGTCCAGCATTTATTAAGGATCGTGATGATGATAAGTCGAAATCACAGGCAAACACTTCGAAAACAAGATGGCCGCCAAAATGTTCAGGGTTTTGCTATATCGCTTGTATTTCAATAACCGTTCAAGATATTGAATAGTTTTTTCAGACTATTTTTAAAATCTTCCTCTACAATGTTTGTTCTACGAAATTTTCCTCTAAAGCGCATATTTTTTAGTTATAACCTTCAAAAGCCCAAAAAAACGTTTTTTCTATTTTTTTCAAATTTCATTCCTTTATAACTTTGTTTGTGCAAGAGATACAGACAAATTTCAAATCTATGAAATTTAGAGCGTTTTTCAACTTTGGAACGATATATCTTCATACGCTGTACGTCAAAAAATGAGTTCTCCAGCACCCTCCAAAGAAAAACCTGCATGATTTCTGGTGCGTTTTTCCATATGAATGAGGTAACAAGCTAGAACTATAAAATCAATTTTTTCGTGACTAATTTAAGATAGAGACTTGCAAATGGTCTCAATCTCTTCGTTTCAACAAGACGAATAAGAATATTGATGATGGAAACAACGAAAATATTCGACATCATTGAAAAATACAAGATGGCGGTCATTATTGACAGACATTTTTATATTGCTTGTTATTCAGTTATTGTGAGAGATATCGGATTGGTTTTATCACCAATGTGTTTAGATTTAACCAAACAATGATGTTCGACAGAATCATCTCATTTCGACAACTCTTTCCATTATTTATTCAACTTCAAGAACTTGAAACATACATTTTTCGGGGACAATATTTTACTTTCCACTCTGTATATGTATTCGGAGTGAACAAATACTAGTATTATTGGCGCAGTGTTGTAGAATATTCCAAAGCTTCAAAATGACATCTGTTTGGAGGCTGTAAGTCCATATTTTACGGCTGGAGCGTCATCGGAAAAAGAGTAAAATGTACTGTTTGCAGCGGAAAACACGCTTTTTCGACCAAAAGCCAATCCCTATAATTAGAAAACCGTGTAACTCATGACTCCTTGAAGGTACAGACTTGGAATGGTATCAATCTCTTTGTAATGATGTGTGGAAGAAGAATATCCATGATGGCAATCTCAAAAATGGTTGTCATCATGAAAAAAACAAGATGGCGGATAAAATATATCGATTTTCAAAAAAATGTCTATAATTCTAATAATGTCGAGGATATCAGATCAATTCAGCCATCTGGAAGCTCCAAAATAATCGTACTACAATATCCGGAAGATTTATCCGATTCCAACAACTTTTACTATGGTGAATATAACTTCAAACTCTTGAAATCAGATTTTTGGACGCCATATTGGATTTTTCTGTGATGACAAACATTTTTGAGATTGCCATCATGGTTAATCTTTTCAATGTTTAAGAAATATACCTACTTAGTGGACAAGATTTGGCTTGGAACAAAATTATCTTTTATTATTTATAGATGCATATTCTGAACTAAACGGACTTTATACTCGACCAACCAAAATTCCTTCCATTCAAAATTTTATTAAGAACGGTATTCGTACTTTGACTCTTATCCGCTTGATACAGCAGCTTATTATCATTTACTATTCAAGGCAGAGATCTTGATGTTTCTCAGTCATTGAGTGATAATTGCAATTATTTTCTGCTGACTACACCTTAAGAGTGAGCTCTTGCATGTTTTCAAGAATATAAGTTCAGGATTTGGATTTGTATTATAAATTATTCATATGTTTTTTGTTGGATGATACCACAGCCAGCTCTACGAGAAGGATGTGATGATAGGTTGATACTCATAGGTTGATTTTCTATCATTTTAATTTTGTACATCTATGTTGATAATTTTTATATTTGTCTTTTGTTTTGATTTGAACTGTGAATGTATTCTTTGTGAATGTAGGCTAACACTTAGTAGATTTGGAATGTATAAATTTAGATGATAACAGTTTTGGGCATAAGCCTGTTGGGCCATTACAAAAGTTACAATTGTAAAATATGAAATGATAGATACAGTGAAACCTTGTTCATCCGGTTTAGTTGGGACCAGGGTCATCACGGATAAGAGAATTACCTGATAAACCGTTTTAGGGAATTTTGAAAGTGCTAAGTTAACGCCTTCATTTTTTAAGTAGTCTACCCGCGATACATAAGTGCAATGCCAATGCGTTTATTTGATGAAGGCATTCATAATACTTGACTTGGAAGTACAGTAGAACCTTACAGTAGTAAGGTCCTCTATAATTTTTAGTAAAAGCTCGCTCCCTTGAAAAACCTCTATGACTCGAAGTAAATAAATTTGTATTCGGTCCCTTCAATACAAGTTTTATAGAATTCCCCTCAACACAAATTCGTGGTAAATCGAGCTCTGACATTTTCGACCACTATAATTCGCAGTTTTGTCTGCGAATACTCTATATTTTTATTTTCATTTACACCATGGAAGAGGAAGATAGTTATTACAGTATAGTGTACTATGCTATCGCTAACTAATTCTCCAAACATGAGATCATCAACCGGAAATTACATAAACTGCCAGACTGAATTATTGTTTATTGACAAAGTATTTACTGTACGGTAGTTCAATTTGTCAGCAGGCTACAGTATTGGAAGTCAGTGTGAAGAATTCGTTGATCAGTTTGTGAATGTTAGTTATGAATGATTCTTGTTGAGTGCTACTCTACCGAAAATGAATTATTCCATGTGATCAGAATTTTGAAATTAGACAAAAAATTGAATTGATTGAATATTTAAAAATCTGTCAGTGAATTTGGAATACAATTGCATTGAACGTTTTAAAATATTGACAATTACCTTTGGCAAATTTGAATTTGAAAATTTTGAATTTGAAGTTTATAGGTAATACTGATATAACTATTTCTATATTATTTACAACTTTTATCCGTAATATCTATGATTGCTCATTGAATATTTAGCATTCTACAATTCAAAAGCTTACTCCATCTCCATCCATAATTTTAGCTTTCTGCTTCTTCTCATTCTCCTCTCCTCCTCCTTCTCTTCTTCCTCCTCCTCCTCCTCCTCCTCCTCCTCCTCCTACTCCTCCTCCTCCAAAAATTCAGACTGTCGCAAATCACGCTGTACTTCAACGTTTCATTTCTTCTCTCAGAATCAATACGAATGGATCAGAATATCGTATTAGCGAGTATAGTACTCTTATGAACGAGATGTTAATGTGCTGTCATCAATTGGGCATTGGTAATAAGGTGATCTGAAATGCATGCGTGGTTCTTTTATCAAAGGTTGATAGCATGCCGTATTTGTTGAGCCATGGCGTCCACATCTTTAAATATAATACGATGAAGCATATAACAGTGTTGAAAGATGCAAATCTCTACTTCTAAACCATAGGTAATTTTCCAAATAAAAGGTTCCAGCTTCTAAGAACAGATAGCACTTTCAATACAAATCAAGGTCTATAAATACAAGGTTTCTATAGACCTTGATACAAATAGCCTACACCGTAATCTTAAATTATCCACCCTACATAAATTGTTTTTCAGTTCGAACTATGCTAATATTTTCTTTAGTTTAGGGCCCTTTTGAAAAGCTATCAAACTTGAAAAGCTTGAACGATAGTCTGACTTTGTTCAGATACCGCAACACTGAACGGCAAGGCAATATTCGGAGCTTCGTTCTGTGTTTACGGCTTTTCGTGAATGCCACTTGAATCAGGCCTTGATATTGCCACTGTCCTTATCACTGTTCCGACACCTACTGTAGTTCTTGCTTCCGAATATCAACTTCTGAAAGCAAGGAAGAGTCGAGTTTTTTATGACATACATAATTATACTGACATATGACAATAAACTTCAAATTTTGCGTTTGGCAGAATATCCAGGAAAAAAATTTTGTACAAGCACCGTTTTTTTACACACATTTGAAAACACGGTCAAGGTCATTTTTCAATGTTAATTTCCCTATCCTGGAAGTGTGAACTTGCAGTGCACATGTCAGAAGAAATCTGAAAAAAATTAACAATAAACTACGAATTTTGCGTCGTCTGAATATGTAAGAATTAATTTTGTACAAGCACAGTTTTTTACGCACATTTGAAAACACGGTCAAGGTCATTTTTCAATGTTAATTCCCCTATGCTGGGAGGGTGAACTTGTAATACATATGTCAGAAGAAATCTGGAAAAAATTAACAATAAACTACGAATTTTGTGTCGTCTGAATATGTAAGAATTAATAAAATCTGTATAGACAAAGAAATAATTGTTAAACGTAGACAAAATACAAATGATTTGAAAATCACAGAGCAAGAAGCAAAGATGATGAATAAGAGAGGACAAGAAGATGAATAATGATCAATCATAATTATAGCGAATCGTAATATTCCAGAGGAAGTGAATCATTATAATTTTAGTTTGAGTTCAAGAAATAGTATAAGATCACCTGCAATTGATCACAATGCAGTCAAAGATATTTACATTGAAGTGAAACAAAAAATCAGCGGTTCTGTTGATATGCATGATATTACAAGTTTCATTCATGGAGAGTGAGGATGACGAGAAAAGAATAATAATTTTATAAATTGGAAATTTTTCGATATGACAGTGAATGAAATCCAACTACTCATTTCGAGATAAGACAGAACGAAGGAAGAGATAACACAGACAAGTTATTCTGAGAAAGTACTTAAAAGTAACTGTTAAAAATGAAAAGCAAGTAGATTATAGCTATATTTGAGTAAAAAATTAAGACTGGACTTTGCTTATGTAGTAATATTATGGAAGTAGGTTTGGAAATAAGGATGAGGAACTTTTTCTATCAAAGGAAAAATGAAAAGCTATAGATTATAGCTATATTTGTGTAATTATGGAAGTAGGTATTTAGATGAGTGTAAGAGTCATGTAAAGACAAGCTTGAGGTATTCAAAGAAGTTTACCCTACTTCCAAGTCAAATGAATTGAAAGTTGAATCATGATTCAGATTAAGTTGGTGAAAGCACAAGTGGGTATATTATATTGTTGAGAGAAGCAGCGATTATTTGGCTCCTCTATCACATTGCTATCAGGCAAGAAGCATAAGCTACAACTAGATGAGTAGAGTTTTTTGAAAGCCACAGAGACATTCAGGGAACAGCAACTAGCAGAATTAGAAAAAGAAATACACAATTTGAGAGAGGAACTTGAAGCACTCACATTGACTGTATTTTGATCATAGACATAGAACTGATCACAATCCCTTAAACTTACGAAGGAGATTTGTCTATCATGAGGAATTATTTGTGTATTTACACTCAATGCTATAACAAACATAGATTTTCTATCAATAGAGTTTCTGTCACAAGCATGGAAAACCTTTCATGAAAAAGTGGAATACTGTGATAACACCACAATGCTGGAAAATTAAGATTACAATATTAGCACTCTGATGTAAGTAAGATACTCTTTGCTTGAGTAAACTTAACACTTTGCTTCAAGAAATAGAATATTGTTGGTACGAATTTTTTTGTTGTCAGGATTATTTAGAAATGCATTGCCAACACTTTGAACTCAAGTTTACACCTATGGCAGTAGTAGACACATGAGAACAAGGAAATGCAAAAGCATTGAGCAATTGGTATAGTTTGTAACGAATTTCTAAAATTAAATTTCATAATATAGATACTATGCGATTCATAAGATAGAACTCCATGTGACAAGGCTTGCTGCATGGCACGGGTTAGAATCATTGTTGCAAAACAAATCCTTCCATATCAATGCCTACTGCGTTTTCCACGAGATCAATAGATGAATTTCAACGATCATTCCAGTCCTCTCATGGTTACATTATGTGTTAGAGCATAAAAACACACATACAATTTAGACTAGCATGCGCTTCTCTTTGGATTATCAGAATCTGAGGAATGACCAATATAATTCTCACTAAATGCAAAGATTTCAGTCTTTGAAGTTTGTAATCCCTCCTCACACACACACCATGTGATTGATCCAAAAACTTGTCACAAGCACTGCTATTGCGGTTTTGGATAGCTCTAGGAGTGAAGATGATAAACTTTTTCTCAGCTGAACTTATGCTTCTCTCTCTCTATAAGATGATGTGATCTGCTGCATTTGAATTCAGTATATACTGCATACTGTTACCATCTTAGATTCTAAAAAACAATTGATTATGTGAAGAAAAACACCAGGAGTAAATTTCTCTTCTTGTTTCTTTGGTGAAAATTGTTATTTATTCTACACTTGTCTTTTTCTCTCACTCTAATGAGTCTATTTGTTCTTATACGATTAGAATGAGCTAACAAATAATATCAGTGGAAGGTGAGATGACATTATGGAAGAGATATCTTGAGCAATAATAATCAATGAAAGAGATGTAGATGGGAGTCAACCTAAAGGAAAATTGGAAGAACCTCCAGATTACCGAATCTTGAATGATTTTGCGAATAAAATCCCACTCACCGAGCTTTTGCTTCTTCCTTTATCAGAAATATTAGGAAAACTACACATTTATGTGCCTTGACGACTCAATGCATGTGCAATCTGAGCATAAATTCAGCCTTGAATATGCAAGTATATTATTCAAATTATCTGAAAGATTGCAGAAGTCTTGTCATGAAAAAATATGATGCATAACAATGATCGCGAGAGATAAACTTTTGTGTGTAGATTGTAAATTACTTACCAACAACGTAGGGGAGAGAGTGTGTGCGTGTGTTATTTTTTCTCACAGCATATGCTCCAAAATCCACTCAACTTAAAAAAGAGATCTAACACTGAGTTGTTTTTCATCATGATTGCAACTTTCCTTCTCTGATAACATGAGAAGCAATCAGCAGAGTTAGAGTGGAGGAGGAGGAGTAGGAGGACGAGGAGTACGAGGAGGAGTAGGAGGACAAAGGACGAGGAGGGATGACGAGGAGGAGTAGGAGGAAAAGGGGGAGGAAGGAGGACACAGCAAATCAAAGGTTAGTTAGTTATTTGATGAAACTATTTGATAAATTTCTTTACTATACTAATTTCCAATAGATCTGTTCACATTACAAGAGTTCACATTGTGATTAACTGATTCAGTTAATAGTTATTTGTCGGGATGCACATTACAAGAGCTTGCATATTAACTTGATGTTGATGAATCACTGTTTGATTCTGTAATATGGAAGCAAGAAATAATAATACTCACTTTGAGATTCTGTAGAGAATGTGTTGATAATCTGCTAATACTGATGTGGTGAAGCTTTATTACTCTATTTGTTATTGCTAGATCATTCACCTATCGAAAATTTAATATTCTTTGCAATCAGATCAAATTCATTAAATGAAATTGACATCAAGAGACGAGATAATAACATCATATTAAGTCTATAATATCAACTCGATAATCTGAAACAAATTATAATAATTTACTGGTCATAAATTTTTTCTTTTTCATTCAACAGATATGACTTAGGAGTGTTGAGCATCAAAACCAAACGAACTGTATTGACTCAGCATTCAACCTGCTAAGCTGAGTGCTGAGCTGACACATCTCTGAAACATACAGAAGAGTCATAGCAAGAATAACACTGCTTAGGATTAGTGTAAACATTGTCCTACGTATTGCACACACAACACTGAATTTTACCAATTTCTCATTTACATCATCTTCTCTGTCAAATGAGATATGACATCACAAGTAATTGAAGCATTTAACTTGTTCCAAAATTTGGTTCTCAAGCACTATCTCGGATCTAACTGGTGACTTTCCTTTAAACGAAATGAGATTGGATTTTTTTATCATGTCAAAGTCCATACCAATCCTATTTAACATGAAAAGTGCATATTGAAGTTGGTCTTCTGTATCATCATAACAGTATCATCTGCATATAATAAAGAGTTTATACAAGACAAGCAAGTCAGATGAAGCTCCACAGACTAATGACTGTACCAATAATAGCTTATGGAAACGAAGCCTGGCTGCAAGCAGTCGAAATGTGGTTCCTTCGAGCAGTCAAAGGTTACACTAAGTTGGACTACGTAAGAAACAAAATAATAAGAACCGAACTGAATGTAGAGTCTTTATTGCAAATATTGAAGGAAAGTAGAGAAGACTGTCCAGCCATCTACTTCGTATGCTAGCAAATACACTTCCAATTCAAGCTTGGCACTACAAACCAGGTGGGAGAAGAGGCGTCACACAACCGATGAAGAAATGGATGTTGGAACAAACCAACAGAGCCTAATCCTTGAATGATGATTTAGTGTTTGCCTAGCTTAAAATCGATACCGGTATTTGAATTGTGTTCCATATTAGTAACGTTTTGTGTAAAAATGTGTAAAAATTTAAACATGAAATTGAACGATTGAAAACATTTGAATGTTGGTGAGTACCATTATAAGTGTTTCTGAAATGCTTGAGGAAGGGTTTTACTTCACAGAAAAGAATGATATAGTGTGGTGCGCGTTCTGCACTGTAGAGATATGAAGTTGGTTGGAGTCTGATGATGCAATACGTGATCATCACCTAGCTGTAAATTCATATGTAAACTATTTATTGGAAATGTAACTATATCCAATGTAGATAGCAATCGAGATTGCAACCTTAAATACGGTGTAATGCTAAAAAGAGATATTGGAGAATGTACTGATATTGTTAGAATCACAGAGAAACTTAATATTTTAAAAATACAACCAGCTGTTTACCTCAAATTCTCTACTCACAAGACTCGTCTCGAGTCCTTTGCTACATGCTCCATTTCCATCAAAATCAAATCAAACGAAGTCAATGAGGCAGGATTCATCTATACAGGAAAAAAGTGTGTTATAATAACACGTTCCAAAGATTTATATAAATTGTCCAAGAGCAGTAAACTGCGGGAACTCCTGAGCGAACTTATAAGAACTTTATCTAAGTTGCATTCTAAGAACCACAACCAGAGTTATATATTTTTTGCACTCATGCTTTACCGACTGCAGCCAAGCTAGGCAAACCGTTATTTATAAAAATAATGTCAGATAAAACATGACGCATTGAAAAATCAGATAAACATGACGTGGGGGAGGATTGAAAGACTGGAAGGGGAGGAACATACTAAATGGTTCAATAAGTGTGGGTATTAACAAATAAAGGTGTACAATATGCCATGATTTATAATATATATATATATATATATATAGATTAAAGTGAATCGAGTTTGGAAGGTGAATAAGGAGAATGAGAGAAAGGAGAGAAAGGTTACTATCAGCTTTAACTGAAACATCTTTGTCTAACACCTAGATTTAAGTGAAACGAAAATCTCATCTTACTGACAGATTTAACTGAAACATCTTAAACATCAACTGTGAGATTTTTACCATGAAGAAGAAGAAGAATGAGAAATTCAATGACTCTAATGCTAACAGATTATCGTGAATCGTGTTTGGAAGTAGAAGAAGGAGAGGAATGGAGAATGAGAAATTCAATGGCTCTACTGCTGACAGATTAAAGTGAATCGAGTTTGGAAGGTGAAGAAGGAGAATGAGAAAAAGGAGAGAAAGGTTACTATCAGCTTTAACTGAAACATCTTTGTCTAACTGACAGATTTAAGTGAAACGAAAATCTCATCTTACACTCAGATTTAACTGAGTAATCTTTGTGTAACTGACAGATATAAGTGAAACGAAAATCTCATCTTACACTCAGATTTAACCGAGTCATCTTTGTCTAACTGACAGATTTAAGTGAAACAATAATCACATTCAAAAAATTGATCATGTATAATAGCTATCAAAGAGAGGAAGAAGTAGAGGAACGGAGAAGAAGTGTGTCTAACTGCCAGATTTAAGTGAAACGATATAATAGCTCCCTTCCAAAGAGAGGAAGAAGTATAAGAACAGAGAAGAAGAAGAAGTAGTCGCTTTCAAGAAGAGGGAGAAGTAGAGGAATGGAGAAGAAGAAGAGGAACGGAGAAGAAGAAGAGGAATGGAGAAGAAGAAGAGGAAGAAGTGTGTCTAACTGCCAGATTTAAGTGAAACGATAATCACATTCCATCATGTACAATAGCTTTCAAAGAGAAGAATGAGAGGAAGAAGAAGGAGAAGAAGTTATGCATGCAGTGCGCTATGCTAAAATGATTCTCCAAGTGCACTATTTGCATGGGGAAATGAATCTTCCAGTGAC
This sequence comes from Nilaparvata lugens, assembly GCF_014356525.2. Lineage (NCBI taxonomy): Eukaryota > Metazoa > Arthropoda > Insecta > Hemiptera > Delphacidae > Nilaparvata > Nilaparvata lugens. Next base: position 59,754,976 of record NC_052504.1, on the reverse strand, counting down.
AGATTTTTTCTCAAGGAAATAACAGAACTGAGGCATGTGTCTAACTGACAGATTTAACTGAATCATCCTTCCTCTCTATGACTTGTCATTGCAGCAATGCTAAGTGAAAATGTAATATTAACCCGAGTAATACTGACAGAAAAGAGTGATTTTAAAATTTCAGTCTGAGCTATAGCAAGCGTCGAGACATTCTTATCAAGTCTACCCTCTCATTTTTCACTTCTTTCTCACTGCACTATTTGCATGGGGAAAGGAATCTTCCAGTGACAGATTTTTACTTTCCTTGCCCTATTACCATAGGTAAGGAAAGTATTGCTTTCCGAAAAAAATTAAGGTACCCCAATTTCTAAATTTCTATATGTTTCAAGGTCCCCTGAGTCCAAAAAAGTGGTTTTTGGGTATTGGTCTGTATGTGTGTGTGTGTGGTGTGTGTGTGGTGTGTGTGTGTGTGTGTGTGTGTGTGTGTTGTGTGGTGTGTGTGTGTTGTGTGTGTGTGGTGTGTGTTGTGTGTGTGTGTGTGTGTGTGTGTGTGTGTGTGTGTGTGTGTGGTGTGTGTGTGTGTGTGTGTGTGTGTGTGGTGTGTGTGTGTGTGGTGTGGTGTGTGTGTGGTGTGTGTGTGTGTGTGTGGTGTTGTGTGTGTGTGTGTGTGTGGTGTGTGGTGTGTGTGTGTGTGTGTGTGTGGTGTGTGGTGTGTGTGGTGTGTGTGTGTGTGTGTGTGTGTGTGTGTGTGTGTGTATGAGTGTATGTGCGTCTGTGTACATGGTATCTCATCTCCCAATTAACGGAATGACTTGAAATTTGGAACTTAAGGTCCTTACAATATAAGTATCCGACACGAACAATTTCGATCTGATGCAATTCAAAATGGCGGCTAAAATGGATAGCAGACCTCATGTGTGTCTCCAGTGTTATTGCCCTGTCACCAGCTGGCTCAAATCTTTGAATAATAGACTTGAGATGCGCGGGAACACTAGCGTCAGGTGATCAATTTTCATAACGGCAAGGAAAGTTGTGTGAGTGCGCCACACCAGATTTTTTCTCAAGGAAATAACAGAACTGAGGTATGTGTCTAACTGACAGATTTAACTGAATCATCCTTCCTCTCTCTGACTTGTCATTGCAGCAATGGTGAGTGAAAATGTAATATCAACCCGAGTAATACTGACAGAAAAGACTGATTCTGAAATCTCACTCTATGCAAACAGTCAACCTTGGATGCCTCGAGTCATTCATATCAAGTCTGCCCTCTCATTCTAAGTCTCTTTCTTACTTCTCTTAATGGAAGAGATTCAATTCATCTTGTTTTATTTAATTTGATCTTACTATATGTACATTATTTGTGAGAAATGTGGTAAAGTTTTTAAAGGATCAGTCATAAGAAAAACCATGAAGCTGCACAGCTACTTCACTAATTTATACAATTTTCTGCACCACCAAAAAACTTGTGATTCAGAAACTGGAGCATCAGAGTTGAAGCAAAATTAGATGCAGTAAAGTTTAACATACTACTTGTAGAATGTAGTATTTAAAACAAACCCATATTTGCAGATAGCAATATAGATGAAATTTTAATGATAGTACTTGAGCAAACTGCAATTGATAAAAGTGAATGAGCTCAATCATGACTCTTTTTTCTACAACATGTATCAATGTGCAGAATTTTGATAATAGATGAAGCTGAACTTGAAGCACAGTGAACACTCTCAAGAGTAGTGCTCAGCAAAGCTAATAATTACAATTAAGTGAAACGAAATATCAACGGTTCTGTTGATATGCATGATATTATAGCCTACATTTACTGACACGCAGTAACAAGAAAGATTCTCATCTCAAGAGATGTTTTGTTCAATCAAATGGAAGGAATGTTGAATTCAAATATACCGGAAAAGTCCAAAATAAAATCCCTATAGACAAATTGTTAAATGTAGTCAAAATACAAATGATTTGAAAATCACAGAGCAAGAAGCAAAGATGATGAATGAGAGAGGACAAGAAGATGAATAATGATCAATCATAATTATAGCAAATCATAATATTCTAGAGGAAGTGAATCATTATAATTATAGTTTGAGTTCAAGAAATAGTATAAGTTCACCTGCAATTGATCACAATGCAGTAAAAGATAATTACATTGAAGTGAAACAAAAAATCAGCGGTTCTGTTGATACGCATGATATTACACGTTTCATTCATGGAGAGTGAGGATCACGAGAAAAGATTAATATTATAAATTGTTTGTTATGACAGTGAATGAAATCCAACTTCTTATTTGGGTTTAGATATAAGACAGAACGAAGGAAGAGATAACACAGACAAGTTATTCTGAGAAAGTACTTGAAAGTGATTGTTAAAAATGAAAAGCAAGTAGATTATAGCTATATTTCAGTAACAAATTAAGACTGGACTTTGCATATGTTGTAATTATGGAAGTAGGTTTAGACAGAACAAAGGATGAGGAAATTTTCTATCAAAGGAAAAATGAAAAGCTATAGATTATAGCTATGTTTGAGTAATTATGGAAGTAGGTATTTAGATAAGTGTAAGAGACATGTAAAGACAACCTTGAGGTATCCAAAAGAAGTTTACCCTACTTCCAAGTCAAATGAATTGAAAGTTGAATCATGATTCAGATTATGTTGGTGAAAGCACAAGTGGGTATATTATATTGTTGAGAGAAGCAGCGATTATTTGGCTCCCCTATCACATTGCTATCAGCCAAGAAGCATAAGCTACAACTAGATGAGTAGAGTTTTTTGAAAGCCACAGAGACATTCAGGGAACAGCAACTAGCAGAATTTGAAAAAGAAATACAAAACTTGAGAGAGGAACTTGAAGCACTCACATTGACTGTATTTTGATCATAGTGACTTGTGATCACAATCCCTTACACTGATGAAGGAGATTTGTCTATTAAGAGGAATTTGTGTATTATTTATGCTCAATCCTATAAGGAACATAGATTTTCTATCAATTGAGTTTCTGTCACACGCATGGAAAACCTTTCATGAAAAAGTGGAATACTGTAATAACACCACAATGCTGGAAAATTAAGGTTACAATTAGCACTCTGATGTAAGTAAGATACTCTCTGCTTGAGTAAACTTATCACTTTGCTTCAAGCAATGGAATATTTTTGGTACGAATTTTTGTTGTTGTCAGGATCCTTTGTTAAGAAATAAATATTGCTGATGTCTTGGGATTTGGTTAGTTATGAGGACACTTCTATGTCTAGTTAGATCTACATTTTTCAACATAAATTAGATTACAGTAGAAGATCACTCTCCAGATCAGCACGAATAGCTTTTTCATCTCACTACTCTTACCCCACACTCAAAGTTAGAGTGAGAGTGAAAAGTTGAGAGTGAAAAAACACTATATAGCCCAGTCAAATAGTCATTATAAAGCGACCCGACCAAACAAAAATTAAGGTAATTGATTTTATTGCTTTAATCGGTCCATTTGGGTTCTAGTAAGAGTAATCTATGGTTTCCCACCTAAATTTCTGATGGCATAACTTTTGGCAGCCTAAAAACCACCAAATTTTCGTACTTTTTTCAGTTTTTCCACGATATCTCCAAAACCAATTGTTTTATCAATATTTTTATTCTATACTTTTTCAAAGAACATTAAATCCTCTACAATTTTCATCTGTAAAACGTTCATCTATCTCCTATATGAAGCGAGTTATGGCTCGTCGAAAATTGGTAATTTTTTCAATTCTGCGAAAAATCACCAAATTCACGTTCTTTAGTCGGATTTACGGCTGAATTAGTCGTCTATAGTATTAATTGATCGTGATAATGGTGTTGTCATGATGTGTATGAGATCAGTGATAATCTTACTGGCTCATAATGGTGAAAATAAGAATTAGTTATTTGTTGTAAGGGAGCCAAGTCAGCTTTGTCATTTGGGGTTCCTAGAGGAAGATGGCAGAAAAGGGATGTGTGAGGTTAAGATTAATGAGGTTAATTAAGATTATTGAGCTTAATGAGGTGTGTGGTAAAGATTAAGTCAGATAAGTTGATCTATTCAAATAGATAACATAGTATTCATGGTTAGATTCTAGATTGCAATAAAAATAAGTGAAATAAGAGTTATTTTAAAATAAATTACCTACTCAGAAAGTTATATAAACTTCTAGAAGTTATTCAACGAAATGGTGATTGAATGTATTCAAAATCTTCAACATTTATTATTATGCTATTTCAGGGAATCGTTTGCAATACTATATATACAAATGTTTATCTAAATGAAAAAGTAAAGTTTGAATATAATATGAATGTCCATTCTTGGGACAGGTTGTGTAGTGGTTCAGTGGTAGTGACTTGGGGACCTAAATGGAGCCTCTTGAAACCCTTTCAAGCCCCAACGCATAAATGGACGAGGAATGGTCACGTGACACTTCTCCTCACATAGGAGTCTGAATGAACTGCAGCTACTCAGTTCACGAGTTTACCTTGATTGTAGTGTTTGTTTCTGTGACTAGCGTGTAAAACAATGAGTGGGATCGACGATACACTGTGTTTCATTTGTCAGACAACTAAAGAAGATGAGTCAAGTCACATTGTGACCCAGAGAGGACTGGAAAGATTGATAAAATGTAGTGTTGAACGTCAAAATCCTCACCATCAACGCTTTCTCAAGCAAAGCGGAGAGGTAAGGATTCACAACTCTTGTCAAAAAAGTATGTAAATCCAAAACTAATAGCAGTATGCATCTCCTCTTTTCTATCAATTCATAAGCTACACCTTTCCTTATTCATAACCCACTCAAATCTCAAATCTTCATTGTGCCAAGAAATTCTTGCAGATGAGTAGCTGTTTATGGCACTCGTCACCTCAAGCGGGACCGTCCCGTCCATCACGAGGTACTTTCAACTTCAAAGAGCAATGCTTCATGTGTGGGCAAGGGAATCCTGAGTACTTTCAGCAAAGGAAGGCAAGAAGTCTTTTTCAAAGCGAGCTGCTATTTGAAAGGTGACAAAGTTGAAAATGAGAAGCTCTGTTTTGGATGCTGCAAAGAAAAGGGATGATGAGTGGGCAATGAAATTGATTGAACGTTTCCAGAGTGAGCTGTAGATGCATGGTACCATAGTGAATGTAACAAAAAACTTTACCTGCCAGTTGGTCTAAGAGGAAAGAAGGGGCGACCACAATCTCGAGATGTTGATGATGCCATGGACCATATTTTTTTCTCTATATGGAGACTAATTCTGATGAGTGTCAGTTTCCTTACAAAGAGTTAACTTAACAAATACAGATTGGGGGTGGTCTTTAAGTAGTGATGGCAGTGTTCTTCAGTCCACACTAATGTCGTAGCAGCCTGCACCAGAGTCTCTTCTGTACATTGTGTCCTGCCAATGTAAGACTGGATGTAGTAAGGCATGTACATGCATCAAAGCAGGATCAAAATGTTCACTCATCTGCAAAAATTGCAGTGGGGTGGACTGTGAAATATCGTGGAGGCTACCCTTGAGGATGAAGATGATGACCTGTCCCCGGATTTTGGCAACTCCGAAAACGATGATGACAGAGAGGCCGGCAAAGCACCAGAGCTCCAGGAGGAAAGCAACATACAACCAGGCCCATCCATACGTCCAAGGAGGCAGTAATAATAGGCATGTCTTCCACAAAACTGGCGCAACTAAAAGAGTAGATTTCATGTAGGCATTCTGCTGTTTCATCCTCAACTGGACTATCTAGTGCAGTACTTGATAATTTTCACACTATAATAATGTATAACGTGCACATTTCATTCCCAACAATGGACGTTTTCAGCAATTATTAGCATTTAGTCTGAATTCACCCAACAACAGTTAGCGCCAAATCATGAGTCTCATAAATTGAACTACTATCCTAAAATATACATTTTTTGTTCAAAATCTTTCATCAGTGATAGTATTAACATCTCAGTAATACTCTAATTACGATCAAATGATATATAATACGACTTTATAAGAAGTAAAAAGGAAAAATATATTTATTTCGTGATTTTTCGCAAAGTTGAAAAACATTACCAATTTTCGACAAGCTATAACTCGCTTCATATAGGAGATAGATGAACGTTTTACAGATGAAAATTGTGGAGAATTTAATGTTCTTTAAAAAAGTATAGAATAAAAATATTGATAGAACAATTGGTTTTGGAGATATCGTGAAAAAACTGAAAAAAGTACGAAAATTTAGTGGTTTTTAGGCTGCCAAAAGTTATGCCTTCAGAAATTTTGGTGGGAAACCATAGATTACTCTTACTAGAACCCCAATGGACCGATTAAAGCAATAAAATCAATTACCTTAATTTTTGTTTGGTCCAATGTACTGTTTGATTGAACTAATAATATAATTTCATTGGCTTTAGCTGTTGTACAATATTCTCACTCACATTAACTCTTAGATAATTTCTTCCTTTACTATGCGTGGGGGAGAAGGAACAATCAAACATTTATGAAGTGTGATATTTCATAGTTTGGAAGCCACTGACACACAGTAACAAGAAAGACTTTGAGAAGCCAAACATAGATTTGAATTATAAAATTAGAATCAAGCTGGGTGTTTTGGAAAAGATTCATGCATGAGGAAAGAGATACTGATGTTAATCATTTTATTATAGTATGAGTCATTTCTCAAGTGACTTATTTAGAAATAGCATTGCTAACACTTTGAACTCAAGTTTACACCTATGACAGTAGTAGACTCATAAAAACAAGGAAATGCAAAAGCTTTGAGCAATTGGTATAGTTTGCTCTCACTCCCTACACTGTTTTGACAAACAAACAGAAATTTTATTCTCTGTAACGAATTTCTAAAATTAAATTTTATAATATAGATACTATGCGATTCATCAGATAGAACTCCATGTGACAAGGCTTGCTGCTGACATGGGTTAGAATCATTGTTGCAAAACTAATCCTTCCATATCAATGCCTACTGCGTTTTCCACGAGATCAATAGATGAATTTCAACTATCATTCCAGTCCTCTCATGGTTACATTATGTGTTATAGCATAAAAAACACACACATACAATTTGGACTTCTCTTTGGATTATCAGAATCTGAGGAATGACTAATATAATTCTCACAAAATGCAAAGCTTTCAGTCTTTGAAGTTTGTAATCCCTCCTCACACACACACACCATGTGATTGATCCAAAAACTTGTCACAAGCACTGTTATTGCGGTTTTTATTAGCTCTAGGAGTGAAGATGATAAACTTTTTCTCAGCTGAACTTATGCTTCTCTCTCTCTATAAGCTGATGTGATATGCTGCGTTTGAATTCAGTGTATACTGCATACTGTTACCACCTTCGATTCTGAAAAACAATTGATCATGTGATGGGTATGAGAACACCAGGAGTAAATTTATCTTCTTGTTTGTTTTGGTGAAAATTGTTATTTATTCTACACTTGTCTTTTTCTCTCACTATGATGAGTCTATTTGTTCTTATAGGGTTAGAATGATCTAACAAATAATACCGGGTGCTTCAAAAAAATGTATACACACTTTGAACTTTCATAGAAAATTTATTTACCGTTCTACAAAGTTAAATTTCACGAAAATAGAAAGCTGAAAGTCCAATGTAAATGAAACATAAATAACAAATGTTAATACTGTTCAAATTGGTGACCTGCAGCATCAATACAATTCTGAGTACGAGTCACCACTGATTCTGTACATCGTATCAAAACGTCCAATGAGATTTCTCTACACACTGCTTGAATCTCATTCCAAAGAATGTCTAGTTTACGTGGTTTACGTTTGTACACCTCATCTTTTACTGTGCCCCACAAGAAGAAATCCAGCGGTGTAAGGTCTGGAGAGCGTGCTGGAAACTCGATTGGCCCCCTGCGTCCTATCCACTGGCCTGGCAAATTTTGATCCAGGTAAGCTCGTACATCCCTGTGATGGTGCGGCAGAGCACCATCTTGTTGAAAATAAAAATCATCATTACCTTATAATGCAAGAATGGCAGAAAATATGGAATCAGCAAGCATTGTTAGGTAATTAATACCAGTTACAGTTCCTTCAAATCGAAAAGGTCCAATGAGTCCCCTTGAAGACAAACCGCACCACACATTTACACCAGGCAAATTTACAGCTTTTTCAATTGTGATGTGAAGATTTTCTTCACCCCAGTAAACACAATTGTGCCTATTGACAGTTCCATTAAGTTCGAATTGGGCTTCATCCGACCAAATGATGCTACCCATAGATCCTGGTTCACGTATCACCATCTCCTGAATCCATTCACAAAATTGCAACCTTCGATCTGGATCGTCGTCATTTAGCTGTTGCACCAGCCTTGGAATGTAAACACGATACTTGCCTCTCTTCAGAATACGTAGCACGCTGCTAGCACTTACATCACTTTCATGTGCCCCTTGCCTTGAAGATTTGTTAGGAGACCGTTGAAACAGTTCCAAGACTGCCGTTGATGACTCATCACTTGTAGCTGTTTGAGGCCGACCTGAATGACCTTTATGCACATCACACACTGTTCCATGAACTTCGAATTTGTCTCGTATGTGTGTAATTGTTAATCTTGGAGGTGGTTCTGTATCATATTCCCTTCTCCACTGTCTTTGAACTTCTTTTACATTCTCAAACTTCCAGTACCACTTGATAACCTGCTTACATTCTTCAAAACTCAAACGTACGTCCGCCATGTTGATATTACAAAATTCCAACTAACGATTACAAATAGAGGGACGATTATGCTGCCACCTGGCAAAGAAATATAACATTAGCCTTGTAGAGCGGGTAAAACTACGATTGTTTAAAGTGTATATACATTTTTTTTTAAGCACTCGGTATTAGTGGAAGGTGAGATGACATTATGGAAGAGATATCTTGTGGAATAATAATCAATGAAAAGAGTGAAAGAGATGGGAGTCAACCTATAGGAAAATTTCAATTCAAAAGGAAGAGCCTCCAAAGATTTGGATTTGATGACTTTGCGAATAAAATCCCATTCTGTCTGTTCAGCTTTTGCTTCTTCCTTTATCAGAAATATTAGGAAAACTACACATTTATGTCCTTAACGACTCAGTGCATGTACAATCTGAGCATAAATTCAGCCTTAAATATGCAAGTATATTAATCAAATTATCTGAAAGATTACAGAAGTCTTGTCATGAAAAAATATTATGCATAACAATGATCCCAAGAGAAAACTTTTGTGTGTAGATTGTAAATTACTTACCAACAACGTAGGGGGAGAGAGTGTGTGCGTGTGTTATTTTTTCTCACAGCATATGCTCCAAAATCCACTCAACTTAAAAAAGAGATCTAACACTGAGTTGTTTTTCATCATGATTGCAACTTTCCTTCTCTGATAACATGAGAAGCAATCAGCAGAGTTAGAGTGGAGGAGGAGGAGGAGGAAGAGGAGGAGGAGTAGGAGGACAAAGGAAGACACAGCAAATGAAAGGTTAGTTAGTTATTTGATGAAACTATTTGATAAATTCCTTTACTATACTAATTTCCAATAGATCTGTTCACATTACAAAGACTTCACATTGTGATTTACTGATTCAGTTAATAGTTATTTGTTGCGATGCACATTACAAGAGCTTGCATATTAACTTGATGTTGATGAATCACTGTTTGATTCTGTAATATGAAAGCAAGAAATAATAATACTCACTTTGAGATTCTGTAGAGAATGTGTTGATAATCTGCTAATACTGATGTGGTGAAGCTTTATTACTCTATTTGTTATTGCTAGATCATTCACCTATCGAAAATTTAATATTCTTTGCAATCAGATCAAATTCATTATTTGAAATTGACATCAAGAGACGAGATAATAACATCATATCAAGTCTATAATATCAACTCGATAATCTGAAACAAATTATAATAATTTACTTATCATGGATTTTTTCTTTTTTATTCAACAGATATGACTGAGGAGTGTTGAGCATCAAAACCAAACGAACTGTATTGACTCAGCATTCAACCTGCTAAGCTGAGTGCTAAGCTGACACATCTCTGAAACATACAGAAGAGTCATAGCAAGAATAACACTGCTTAGGATTAGTGACGTATTGCACCACACACACACACACAACAGTGAATTTTACCAATTTCTCACTTACATCATCTTCTCTGTCAAATGAGATATGACATCCCAAGTAATTGAAGCATTTAACTTGTTACAAAATTTGGTTCTCAAGCACTATCTCAGATCTAACTGGTGACTTTCCTTTAAACGAAATGAGATTGGATTTTTTTATCATGTCAAAGTCCATACCAATCCTATTTAACATGAAAAGTGCAAATTGAAAATGGTCTTCTGTGTTTAACAGTATCGTCTGCATATAATAAAGAGTTTATATAAGACAAGCCAGTCAGATGAAGTTCTGCAGACTAATGACTGTACCAATAATAGCTTATGGAAGTGAAGCCTGAGTGCAAGCAGCCGAAATGAGGTTCCTTCGAGCAGTCAAAGGTTACACTAAGTTGGACTACATAAGAAACGAAGTAATAAGAACCGAACTGAATGTAGAGTCTTTATTGCAAATATTGAAGGAAAGTAGAGAAGACTGTCCAGCCATCTACTTTGTATGCTAGCAAATAGATTTCCAATAATTCATGCATGGCACTACAAACCAGGTGGAACAAGAGGCATCACACAACTGATGAAGAAATGGATGTTGGAACAGCCTAATCCTTGAATGATAATTGGGTGTTTGTCCAGCTTTAAATCGTTCTTTGAATTGTGTTTTATATTGGAAAATTTTTGTGTAAAAATGAATTGTGAAGAATCAAGAACATATAGTGAGTGCGAAACATAATTTAAACGTGAAATTGGACGATTGAAAACATTTGAATGTTGGTGAGTACCATTTATAAGTGTTTCTGAAATGCTTGAGGCAGGGTTTTACTTCACAAAAATGAATGATATAGTGTGGTGCGCGTTCTGCAGTGTAGAGATATGAAGTTGGTTGGTGTCTAATGATGCAATACGTGATCATCACCTAGCTGTAAATTCATACGTAAACTATCTATTGGAAATGTAACTATATCCAATGTAGATAACACTGAGATAGCAATCGAGATTGCAACTTTAAATACTGTGTTATGCTAAAAAGAGATATTGGAGAATGTACTGATATTGTTGGAATCACAGAGAAACCTAATATTTTAAAAATACAACCAGCTGTTTACCTCAAATTCTCTACTCACAAGACTCGTCTCGAGTCCTTTGCTACATGGGTCCATTTCCATCAAACAAAGTCAGTGAGGCAGGATTCATCTATACAGGAAAAAAGTGTGTTATCATTGTGAGGTAGGATTGAGACTGATATAGCACGGGAGGAACAAGCTAAGTGGTTCAATAAGTGTGGTTATTTACAATTAAAGGTGTACAATATGCTATGATTTGTAATGTATAATATAGAAAAAGCAGAGAAGAAGATACAATTATCAGAAGCTACAAAAAATAATGAAAATGCACCGAAAATATCAAGTGATTCATCCAAGTTAAATGTTCCATCGAGTAACCATCTGTGAAAAATATGTTTGATAAAAACACATAGTCATGTAGAGACTGCAGCCTAATGCTTACTAAATGTGTTATCCACCGTTCAGTACAGTTCGTGCAGTCCTCTCCTAAAACAATCTCTGTTGTGAAAAGATTCTTTTTGTGTGTACAATAATATTTAACAAAACCAAACTTGCATGTACTCACTCATCTTAGATGTTGATTCAAATTTTGGAAAAAACGCTTCAGCAATGTTCCAATGCAATCATTCCTACATCTCTCCAGTAGTGATTATTTCTTCCAAAAAGATTCACATTAGCCTGCAAAAATAACTTTATCCCAAATAACGATTCTTGTTTCTATTTGTAAGGACAAAGTGAGAAGATTCTTTCTTCCTAATAAGTTGAATGTGATCACTAATGAGATTTGAATGGAAACTGTAATAGTTTGCGATTTTTGTCAGACTAACAAATTCGCTGATCTGAAATTAGTATAAATGGAGTAACTATTATGAAACTAGTGTTTGCTCAGGTTAACTACTATTTGTGAATTGCTTAGGAAAATCTTGTGTGTCTAAATGAATGTATATATCTTAAATATTTCATCCTAATCATTACCTTGTTCTAGTACTAGTAGCTAATCAGCAACTCAATGTCAGGAGAAGCTTGCTTTAAACAGAGTGAGCACTCAAGACAGCTCAACTGTTGGATAGATTCAGCACCTATAATGTTTAATGGAAAATAGCTAGTTTCCTGTGGGGGGAAAAAATCAATAATAATAATAATATTCTGTCTGAGTGATTTATCATAGCTAGTAGATGATGTCATTACTAAAAATATTGAAGCTTGAACGATTAGTCAACTATATAAAAATGAATATTGAAGAATTATCTTGATGAAAGTGAACTCTCACTGTGTAGTTATAAGAATAGAATGATGCGCTTATTCACTGCATGAAATTGAATAGAAATAGAATTATGTGGTATGCATTATGCTCACCTCAACTTATTGTATCTTTCCACAAGTAAAAATTGAATAACACCAGTGTTAGCAACACTCTTTCAACGACTCCCACTCCACCACCTCATGTCACATGACCAGTCTTTGACAGCATCCAAATCTTGTTCCAATAAGTCTGTATGACGTCATTTCTCAACTTTCTTACTGTACATACCACTGCATTGATCTGCATTCGTTCAGTTTGATAGTGTCAACGGTGCAGTAAACATGGATATTTCTAAGGTGCTTAATGTGCCTATGCTCTGTGGTAGTAAAATCAAGCCTACCAATGAGCGGTTTGGTTTGTGACTTCTATCAGAAAACTTGTGCGATGACAACCTTGTGACAGACATTGGAAATATTGATTACACTGCTGGGGAAGAACTGTTTGTGCAGGATGACTCAAATCTTGTGCCTATTACAGAACCTTTTTGTGACATTATAATGCTTGTGAAAATCTGTGCTTTGGATGATTGTGAGGCAATGGATAAGAGACGCTTTGTTCTAAAAAAGGATATATGTGGTGCATTCAACTTATATTTGAGAGGCGAATTCTCTAATATGGTGTCAGCTAAAAATGGAGTCAAAGCAAAGCTGCCTATTGGACAGCCTATTATTGGACAGTGGAAGTGATATGTCTCAAAAGATTCTACAAGTGCTTGGCAAAGATGATTACAACGAGGTGAAACAAAAATACCAGGAACCAGTGGGGATAGCTTACAAAGTGGAGCTTGCAGACGTCCCAATTGCTACATTTATGGAAGAGCTACCGAGATTATTGGAGCAGCTGAGGAAGGAGCACTTCTATCTACTAGACTTGGACATAACACAGGACTTTGCTGGGATATTCAACAAGACTGGGATGTGTGACTTCCTAACTACAAATTATTGTTTCTGCTTCCAAGGAGAATATAAAGAAGACTATAATGTGATAGTAGATAACAATAAAACTGTTGGGATTGACTGCTTGACTTGGGTTGATAATAATGTGAGGGTGAAAATTTATAATAAGTTTGTATGTCAAATAACAAGCCCTGGTGTAAATAAGCAGTTAGGTAACCATATTGTAGACTTTATTGCCTGTCCAGATACAAGATTACGGGAAACCTTTACCTCTGATGCAGCTAAAATGCATGGTATTACACGTTTGGAAGCTACAATCTATAACTACAACTTAGCAAATAGAGACAACAGCAAAAACGTTGACCCTATTCAGGATAGCTTGTCACTTTTGAATGATAGTAGAAATTATTTCCAAAATGCTCCAATTTATTCTGTGTCCTTGGCTAGAATGTGGAGAAAACTGACAGATAATTTGAAAAAAATAGTTGCTGTTTGGTCTATAATGATCTTCTACAGTATGTTTACTGGGGTAATAGCAATACCAAGAAATTGACTGGAGTACAAGTAAAGCTCCCCACTAACCCACAACATAGAAATAAAATAATTTCTTATGCTATTTCTGCATTCAGTTTCAATTCACTACCTATCAATTATGTACAAATTTCTGAGGATCCATCCAACAAAAATAATATCAGTTTCTCACAAAAGTGCTATATTAAGAGTGGTGAGACATATTTTTCCAAGTCAACCACAGTTTTCTCTACCATATCCAAAGTTGTTGACCTAGATGAGTTGGGCCTTGTAGCAACAGGTAACTTGATACCACAAGTCTTAAGAAAACGAGCAAACATAACCTGTAAGCTTCTTCCATACTCTGTTAAAGAGATACAGCCCTTGTCCTGTATTTACTATCACAGTGTTATCAGCCAAGAAGCGTAAGCTGGAACTAGATGAAATTGATCTAAAACGGAGGAAATTTGAGTTTTTTGAAGCCACACAGTCATTTAGGGAACAGCATAAGCAGCTAGCAGAATTTGAGAAAGAAATAGAAAATTTGAGAGAGGAACTTGAGCCATATTTCCATTCACATTGGCTAAATTTTGATCTAAGTGGAGTGTACAATGTGACTGCATTTACTGGGGGAGAAAGATGATTTGAAATATGTTTACTTTGTAAAGGGGTGCCATAAAAATGTTTTTATTAATGCATACAATAAGCTATCGAAACTCTCAAGAAAGAGTGTTATTTTGTAATCCCTTACAGTGACAAAAAAGAAATAATTTGTCTACCAAGGGAAGAGGAAATTTGTGTAATTACAGTCAATGGTATGACAAGCTATAATGGTCATACATTTCCTAGAATAGAATCACTTAAGTTTCTGTCAGATGTTTGGAAAAACTTGGATGAATCACTTGATATTTTCGGTACATTTTCATTATTTCTAGCTTCTGATAATTGTTTCTTCTCCTCCTCCTCTGCTTTTATATATATATATATATATATATATATATATATATATATAATTCATTCTATAACAGTTTTGAAAGGTTTGTATTTGTGGGATGGGTGGGGGATGGTTGTCATGTGATCGCTCTAAGGCCGGACAGTTTCAGTCATTTGTTCCCAAAGATGTTTTTTTAAAGTCAGGATGAAGCTCGCTCAGCTCTCGATGGACCTGATAGAAACAGGAATGCATTCCATGCACGACAGGCACTGACTAAGAAGAATTTTGTGAAAATAGTAGTTCGATGATTGGGTATCCTTAAAGTACTTTCTTCAGTTCTAGTATGTGAAGCATCTATCCTCCTACCTTCAGAGACAAATTTGAAATCATCTTCAAAATAGTTTGGATTACCGTATTTCAAGATATCTCTAACAAGCTTGACTATTTGAAAAAGCCTTTGATTGGGAAGCTTTAATGTTGAACTAGCAATGTGGGCTGGGGTGATATGATCATGGTGTTGGAGAGAGTAGACAAAATGTAGACAATAACTTTGGCAACACTGTAGTTTATCATTCAGAGTGACTTGCATATCATTAAGAACAGAATTACAATACATTAAATGTGGGAAGATGAGAGATTGAACCAATAATAATCTAATGTATCTAGGGAGAATATCGTGCATTTTCTTCAATGCATGCATGGCTGAGAATACCTTTTTACAAGTTTTGTTCACTTGTTCTGACCAGTCAAGAGTATTATTCATAATAATGCCTAAATTTTGAACTGAGCTACAGTAAGGAATGTCATTACCATCTACACTAATTTTGTGAATCAAATTCAAGGTCAATATTGTTTATAAGACGAGAATATCCAATTATAATGGGTTGTGTTTTGATGGGATTAAGCTTAAGGCAATTTTTCTTTGTCCATTCCACTATCGAATTGATATCCTGATTCATTATTCCAACTGTTTCATTAATTTTTGTTATGGGACAGCTTGAATAGATTTGAAGGTTGTCTGCATAAGTATGGAAACTGGAGAATTTGATAATGGAAGAAAGGTCATTAGCATACAAAGTGAAGAGGAGAGGGCCTAAAATTGAACCTTGTGGTACTCCATGCATAAACGTTTTTCCAAGTAGACTTTTTGTCACTGACAGATACACATTGTTTCCTACCTAATAGATAGGACTTAAACCAAACTAACGAGTTGTGACTGAAACCAAGAATAGCCAACTTATTCAGAAGGACTGTATGATCAACAGTATCAAATGCTTTAGAAAAATCAAATAGGGTGAAGATGGTGCATTTTCTTTGGTCCATAGCTAACCTTATATCATCAGTGACACGAAGCAGAGCTGTCTCGGTTGAATGGAATTTTCTAAAGCCTGATTTAAAGTTATGAAGCTTACTATTGTTGTCTAGAAATTTTACAACTTGAGCATGAATGAGTCTTTCTAGCACTTTAGACAATGCAGGTAAAATACTGATTGGTCTAAAATCCTCAACTTTATTGGGTGATGGAACTTTATTTAGAGGGTGAACTAGAGCAAACTTCCAGTTTTCAGGGAAAATGCCTTCTTCAAGTGACTTGTTGAAAATGTATGTAATGGTTGGTAAAACAGCAAATAAAATCTTCTTGATAAATTTAATAGGAATTCTGTCTACACCCATAGCATTACTATGAATATGTTGAATTGCTCTGAAAGTGTCTTCTTCTGAGATTGGATGGAAATGAAATTGATCAGTAATTGGTGAATCTAAGTTTGTAACCTGCTCTTCAAGATCATCGATATGATTAGCAATGACAACTTCGTCACGTTGGTTAGAGTGTGAAACGAAATGGTTATTTATATTGTTCAATGGTAAGTCAATTTGTGGATTCGATTTCTGTTTGCCAATCCCGAATTCTTTTATTCCCTGCCAAAGTGATTTAGAGTCTTGTCTATTGTTTGTCATAAACGAATTCAAGTACCTAATCTTTGAGTTCCGTAATTCCTGTTTAACTCTATTTCTAAGGCTCCTATACTCTATCAAACTGTCCAAGTCAAATGTTTTTTAAAATTCTCTATTTGCTTTGTCTCTACGTCCCATCATCTTAAGTATGTCTTCAGTCATCCACGGTACTCGTCGTTTTCTATTAATCCTCCTTGTCACATAAGGTGCATGTTTGTCATACAGAGTCAAAGTCCAATTCTCGAAAGTCTTGACCATGTCATCAACTGAGGGTAACGCTTCAATTTGATGCCATGGAGTCTGAGCCACATCAGTCAGGAAGGCGGCTTTATCAAAGTATTTGAAGTCTCTATAAGTGATAATTTCTGTTCTGGCTTAGGTATCTTATGGGAAAGTACACAGTATATCAAATCATGTCCAGAAATAGCTGGGACTGGGATTTGGCCTGTTTGAACAACCTCATTAGGATCACTAACAATGAGAAGGTCAATGAGTGTGTCAGATTCATTAGTATATGATGAGTTGGAACGAGAGGTAAAATAGTCATGTTTAGGCATTGGAGAATAGTAGTCAGTTGAAAGTAGTCAAAGTTATGATTTGTCATGTTCAAGTCGGTGTTCATATCCCCCATAACTAGTATACGGCTATAACAAGGCATAAGAGAAAGCAAGGCATTTTCGAAATCTGTAAAATGACCTATTTTTGGTGGGCGATAACACATACCAATGAGTAATTTATCAGTTCTAGATAAGGATAATTCAAGTAGCATAAACTCTGGTCTGGAACAATACTCTTGTTTAGATGTGATTGAAACTTTTGTTTTGATACCATCTTTCACATAAATTGCCACACCCCCACAAGCTTTATTTAATCTATCATTCCGGAAAAGATTATATCCAGGTAATGCAACAAAATTTGATGAAATAGTAGGCTTCAAAAATGATTCAGAAATTCCAATTATATTGAAGTCCTGAAAATGCAAGATTGCTCTGAGTTCATCAATGTGGCAGCTGAGGGATTGTACGTTAAGGTGAGCAGCCTTGAAAAGTTTTTTGAAAGAGTAGAGCTTATTTGCTAGAAACATACCTACGTCATTATTACTATTACTGAAATAATCATACCTACTTGAGGGCGAGCAAGCTGACGTGTCAGTGAGAGGCATCATGGAAGCAGCAGACCAACCGTGAAACGACCCCAGAACGACACATGACGGGGAAAATGGGGATGAAACTGATAAAACTTAACCTAAATGAAAAAATCTCTTGATTCGAGTGCATCCTGTATGCCTTGACAGTTCGGCTCCCTTCACTATTTAAAAACACTGGTTCAAAAAAATTCACTAAACACATCAATAAGATGTAGATGTTGTGATCTGTGGAGTTACGGTGATGAATAATCCTAATGGTGAATAAGATGAAGATTGAGGAAGAACTGGTAGTGGGAGATCTAGTCCAAGTTGAGATAGAGCGAGTAGGTATCCAGTAGTGGAAGAATCGAGTCTGAGTGGAGGTAGAGCGAGAAGGTATCCAGTATTGGAAGATCGAGTCAAAGTGAAGATTGTGCGAGTAGGAGTCCAGTAGTGGAAAGATCGAGTCCAAGTGGAGACAGAGAGAGATGGAATCCAGTGGTGGAAAATCGAGTCCAATTAGAGATAGAGAGAGATGGAATCCAGTAGTGGAAGATCGTGTTCAAGGTGGAGAGAAATGGGATCCATTAAAAACTGCAAAAGAGAAAAAAAAGCCAGCAGAAAAACGAAGAATCTTTGAAGAAAGTTATCAATTGAGAAAAGATACATAATACAACTGATAATCAGTGGCGGTTCTAGGCCTAGGCTGGGTAGGCGGCCGCCTACCCAGTTTTTATGAGATTTTTTTTTAATTTTTCATGTAAACCTAAAAATGTTAAATAAAAAAATAAATTTTGGAAGTATATTTAAATGTTTATAGTCATGAGTTATATTTTAGATGATTCAACAGAAAATTGTTTTTATTCTATTCTATTACTATGCCACATTTACAGTGCGTGAACGCAGGGCTTTCTATGCTTAGAACGGGGAAAACATACCTCAGGTCTACAATGACAACACAACGTCTAACTAATCTTTCAATTTTATCTATTGAACGAGAGGAAAGTGGAAGGCTGATTAAGAACCCTGAAAAATCTTAGAGGCGTTCAGCAATGTTGGCAAAGGACTATAGTTGTAAATATAAAATGTATTACTCTATGTTCTAAATAATTTTAAAGTTTAATAAACCGTTGATTTCATGTATTTATTTCAGAAATTTCCTTCGATATTCCAAATAAATAGCCCATCAAATTGAAATATTATTTGAAAGAATGATTAAAACAGCAAAATTATGGTTGGCCTATTAGCAAAATAGTGTCGAATTGAACAATTAAATATGAGTATTAACAATTTTTATATTTATTAATACATCTTCATTTAATACCTATATGCTTTGACGTCTTTTTTACATGAATTACTTAAGTAGCCCTACCCTAGGTCTATGAATAGACCTACAGTATGATAAGTTTTGCGTACCCAGTTTTTTATGTCTAGAACCGCCACTGCTGATAATGAATAATATTTGCATAAAATGGAAGAGGAATAGTATGATTTAATGTGAGAATGAACCGAATATAAATATGGATATTAGTGGAAAGTAATCAGATAGAAAGAGAAAAGGTAGAAAGAGAAATAGAGATAGAAAGAGAAATAAACATTTGAACATGCTGGATAGCTAGTGGAAAATCACAGGGAAATAATGATAATAATAGGAAAGAAGAGAAGAGAAAGAAGGAATGTGCACAATTGAGAAGAACTTATGAAACTGAACTATAGAATAAGAAAAGAACATCGTATTGTGATCTTGAATTAATCAGGAAAGAAGAGAAGAAGAGAAGAAAAGAAAAGAGAAGGAGAAGAAGAAGAGGAAGAAGACGAAGAAGAATAGAAAAGAATAATAATCATCATTGCAAAAATCACAAGTCACAAAAATCACATTGCAAAATTACAACAATATTCTAGTAATCATAATAACTATAAGATTAAGAAGAGAAATGAGAAAGAAAAATAAGAAGTAGAGGAGACGCTTGAGAAAGAGCTAGATTATTTTAGATGAGTTTTAAATAGGATTGAACGATGAAGTTTAAATAATATTATATAGTATTAGAAGTGTAATTAACTATTGGGAGTAACAATAACGATAAAAGTAGTAAATTGAGTACTGTAATATTTTAGTGATGAATGTCTAAGATAACATTAAATGAAACACAGCCCCTTTATAAGCATATGAACAGACTACCCACCCCTCTGTTCTATCAATAACTCTTCACACATTAGCTTCTATCGTTCGAGCTGTGGCAATAGTAGAAGATATCATTATGTACACCTAATATAGAAGAGATTACTATCTATACCTATAGATTACATCTATATCTATAACATATGTTAATCATCCAATTCATTTGAAATTCAGCATTTCGAAAATTATTGATTATGAAAATAATTTTGGTAAGAGATGTAATTATTGGTAAGAATAGAGATAATGATTTTCTTAGTACCCTCTGGAGTAAAGTAGTTGATGCATTGAACATAATTTTGGGAATTAATATCAAGATAAATTATCAATCAGTATCAACAAATGTGGATCTTCTTAGTTTGAAATAACTGCCTCATATATAATCATAAAATAGCAGTGGAAAGATTCATTTATAGAACAGAAAGCCAGCTCATGAAAAATGCCAAGGTATATCTACTGTGAAATCTATTAATATGAATTTCCTATTATTGTAGTGAAGGGCACCTTAGTCATCGAATCCTGGAATGATTTAATTTACCTTTATTTTTTGAAGGTCGGTCATCCTCTCAACTGTGTGGACCCTCTTGGATCCTCCCTCGACGATAGAGATCTTAATCCTCCCGTCAGATGACCAGACATTCCTGTGCCCATGACGGTCGGCCGCAGCATTGAGGATCTTGAGATGCTCCACAGTCAGATCCTCGCGAATGGTGACGACGGAACCCTTCAGCTTCCTCTTAGCGTCGAAGATCATCTTCCTGGTCCAGTAGCTGCAGAGTCGAACTATGATGGGTCGGTCTTTAGGTTTTGCTTGCCCTTGTTGAGGTGGTTGACGCCTTCCAATGCGATGCGAGTGGTTGACATCTGCCAGAGTCACAGGCACGTTCAGCTTCTTGTTGAAGACATCAAGCACTAGCAGGTCCGTGTCTTCTTTGTTGCTCTCTGGGATCCCAAAAATATGTATTGAATGTCGGCGCCCATACTGCTCGATGTTGTCGACCTTCAGGTGACAAGACACCTCCAGCTCATGAATTCTATTGTGCAGCTGTTTGTTCTCCTCCTTCAATGCCTGAAGTTCCTCGAAAATAGACTTCACAGCCATTGAAACAGCACTAAGGACAGACTCATC